>NC_079192.1:372445382-372585382 GCF_029499605.1 Hyla sarda | reverse complement strand
ATGCAAACTGTTGTAATTACTACACTGTTCACCTGATTTGGATGTAAATACCCTTAAATTAAAGTGTGTGTGTGTGTGTGTGTGTGTGTGTAAATGTGCGGAAATGTCATGTCAGTGGACTTTCCACACACTTGAATAATCCAGCGGGCGCTAGGACCGCTTGTAAAATGTGCTGTCTCATAGAAGGCAATGCATTTCCTAGTAAACCCCCCCCCCCCCCCCCAAAAAAAAAAAATAGACAAGTCTATTCTTTTTGTGGATGCAGGAATCAGGATTTCTGCGGCAGAAACATTTGCTCCAGAAATTCCACCTTGTGAACAGTTCAGAACAATCATTGAAAGAAAATAAAGTGCAACAGCACCTGGAGATCCATTGGTTGTGTGAGGTTGTTGTAACCCTTCTGAGGTGACAGGCGTCTTCGAGAAGGCTAAATGCCAACCTCATAAATTTCTTTTGTTCTGTAATGGATTTCCTAATCTGTTAGATCTGCAGAACATTGCTAATCTTTTCATCTACAGCTAATAGACAGGTTTCCTTTGGATAAATAGGTTATTTCCTGGAATAGTTTTCTTTATTTGCACTCGTGTCCTAGTGAACAGCCCTGACTGGCGTGCTGGAGACACTTGGGGGAACTGATGTTAGGAGGTAGTTTGTCAATGGACATAAGTGACAGGGAGTGTGGGTGCCGAGGAATAGTTGGGTAGAGCAAACAGATATATAGAGGGAGAATTATCCAACTGTTTAGACCGTTTGAGAGAGTCTAAATTTGTCTCTCAGAAAGTCTGTTTAGTTGAGACTTTTATGCAACTTTTTCGTTTTAGAGCTTTTCTCTTCCCAACAACCATAGTGGTCTATAATAAAGCGCACAATGAAGTGGTCGTTAATTTATTAACTGCAACTTTTCCTGAAAATTCGCAAAAAAAGTCTCATTGACGCAAACTAAGGCTGCTTTCACACTACAAAATTACTCCGTATTTTAAAGATCCGTGCGAAGCTCCGTCTGAAAATCAGCTGAAAACGGCGGTTACAAAATCCTATACGGCCGTTAGAAAAATCCCATAGACTATAATGGGATTTTTTTTTTTAATAGCCGTTTTAACCCGTTATTAATAACGGCCGTTATTTTGTGACGGAAGATAGTAACAGGAGAAATAGTGCATCTTAGAGGGGAATTCATCAAGCAGTTTAGATGGTTTTTGTTTTAATCTAAAATTGTCGCACAAAAAGTCTGTCACTTCCCTTGCGACTTTTGCTATAGAGCATATTTGAAAGGGAACTACCGTTTGCAGTGGTTTAGACTACTTTTATGCAGTGGTGATGGATTCATGAAAAGTCGCAAAAAAGTGATTTACACAAACTCACGCCATGTTACATCAGCCCTGGAAAGCAGTCTAAACGGATAGCGTGGGCGGGCAACATTTGATGAATGAAACAACTGCAGAGAATAGATAAGGATGGTAGATTAGGATAGATTAGGATGGTAAATCTTCCCATAGTACAGTATAGTACCCTTATAATTCTTCAACCTTTCTGTTGCAGCAGTTGCTTGGGTCACTGCATTTCTATATGATAAGATAACCGAAACGAGCATAGATACCATGTAAAATGTGCCCCAAAAAAAGTTTCACTTTTGTCAATTTTAATATTTGTGAAAATAGTATGAATACAAAATTATCGCAAGATCCATCTTCAAACTTTTATTTTATGATTTTTTTTGTTCCTCATCACTATTGATAAAATCACTGACAAACTACTGAAAATTTTTAGGATGGATGGTATATTTTTTTTTTTGGTCGTCCTTTTTTTTATTTTTTTGCCCCTATGTGTATTGGTAGCCACCAATTGCATTCCTTGTATATAGTTTATATATTATAGAGGTGCTGGTTCTCCCAGCGTGTTTTGCCTGTTAATAAAGTTATGCTGCTCTTGCTGAGACGTTTTCAGCAGTCTATCGCTTAAGGCGCAATTTAGTGTAGACTTGGAGAACTTGCATCCTTCCACATGTCCATTGGTCAGTGGTTTCCAAGCTGTTGACCTTCAGATGTTGCAAAACCAAAACTTCCAGCTTGCCCGGACAGCCGCTGGCTGTCCGGGCATGCTGGAAGTTTTAGTTCTGCATCATCTGGAGGTCCATCGTTTAGAGACCACAGGTATATAGGTTATAGAGGTGCTGATTCTGTCAGCAGGTCAGGCATGTAGTCTCTTATCTCTTCATTTGTCCGGAACACAATAGTTTAGGCCATCTCGGTCTCTGGGTAAAGTCATTTTTGCTGAGTGCTGCTTTTCACTTTGGTGAATGCCGTGACAGGAATGATGTCTGCCTTGTTAAACAACTTTTGTTATTGCAGAGCTCCAGTGGTCCTCTTGTTGCTTTTAAGTCCCTTGGCCAGTCTCCCACATCTTATCCGCCACAATGGGCCCAGTGCACTGTATCCGCAATTACACCATATTCAGTTTATTCAGTGATGGCATCATCATGATCATTGTTATAATATTACAGTTATACTAATAATAATTCTGCAGCGCTGTACAGAGCTTGTCATGCCTGAAATATGTCACATTCTAAATTCTGTAATTTAACAAAAAAGGAATCTAGGTAACCAATAATGTAGTATTCTTGTACCGTTGCATTCCTTATTCGATCAGTGCTGCCTTGACTTTTGTTAAGTGTACCGTAGGTCACATTTCTATATATTGATCATAGATCGTGAGGCACATCCATTTCCTTTGGGCTTAGAGCCCATGCACATAATTCCCCCATGTGAACATACCCTTTATGTATTTAGGGAGCAGTAAAAGTTAAAAGATAAACCCTATACTTACCTTTTTCTTTCCTCCGCCATGCCTGCTATCTCTGTTGGTCAGATGTAGATCGCTGCTTTACTCTAGGTTCTTGCTGGGCTGAAGGTATACAACGTATACATGCTGTTCAGCCTGAGCTGTACTCCTGGCTGTATAGCCACTGGCACATCTCAGTTCCTTTAGGACCTGGGACAGTATACAGTGGTGGGCTATGAACCATGGTATACTTTACTTGCCGGCAGAGGTAAGTAGTGATGCTGTGCATCACTACTTGCCTCCATAGAGTTTGCCAAAAAAGCACCGATGTTGAACTAACGCAGCGTTTTTTGTTGAGGTTTTTTTTTCTTTCCCTCCTATATACTTCTATGGGTGTGAAAAGCTGAGATTTCTTTTGAAGAATAAAAACCCCTATAATATTAATATGCGCCAATTTTGGGGGAACTGACAGTAATCCCAAAAGCAGGAAAAAAAAGCCAAAGTGGGTTTGGTGTTTCATAATTCCCTGTCTTCTTCCTGCCAACATCTGGCTGCAGTGATTTTTTTTTTTTTCACCGACAAAACACTGTACGGCAGTTGTGCTGTTTTTTGTGCCGCCCCACCTAGCCTAAGGCCTCGTTCCTGAACGCATGTGGCCTAAACCATGCATCCATTTGTTTACCAATGGCCGAATGATCTTGGTGACAATATAGCGTTTCCTTTGTTAAACGCATAGGGGTGTGATTTCGGCTGCATGCATTCACTAGCATGAGGGAACGTGACCTCCGTACCAAAAAGATCATGATATGGTGTCCATCATGTTTCATTAGTGTATTGCATTGATATGCTAGGTCCTCCAGAACTAAAGACCCTCATTGTAACCTCCTCCCTCTTCAGTACCTTACAATTTCTATAAAAAAAAATTCAAAGACAACTGGGCAACTCCATTATTACCCTTTATTATAATTATTTCTTCCATTACTACAAGGAGATCCGATGCAGAAAGAGCTTAGGTCTTGTCCACTTGTACAGGACTTTTGCAGCTTGTGTTACATAGGTTGTCCCTTTCTCTCTTTCTATACCTCACACCCTTATTGCATAAGTGGAATGTGTTTTTTTTTAAATTTATTTATTTATTTATTTTTTTAAATGGACGTGTTTCAACATATCCTGTAAAAGTAAAGTAGCTTTTTTTTTTTTTTTTTTTTTTTTTTTGTAAAGATTCTATGTTCTCAAATTGTCCATTGTAGAAATCCATCAACAGAGAGATTGTTAGAGGATTTTGTATGTGTTACGTTTAGGGTAAAGTTAAAAAATAAAAATAAAAGGGGCGTTTTCCAGTAGGGTAGAAACATAGAAAAAGACAGTGGTCCATCTAGATCTGTCTTTATTTTTGTTTTACTTTTATCTTAGGATAGATATAAAATATTTGGTAACAAACTGGTTAATAATCTGCACGTCTGGTTCAAAGCATGCCAAATTTTTATAGGCCACGGGCCAGATATTACAAAATATTACAGATAGTGAAGAGCCACGTGTCTGAGTGATACGGCTCGCACCCTAGTGTTATCTGCCATTGGCATGGTTTTATCCCTACTAAGTAGGTATTAGCAATGCTGTGATCCCTTTCCTAGTAATAGTATCTTCAGCTGGTGTAGCTGTTTTGCTGCAGATTCTTTTGAAAATGCTGGACAAAATGGCGCAGCATGCAGCGCTGTGTTGTCTAGGATAAGGCTGGACTCAATTACAGGGACCGGACAGGCCCCAATAGAGGCTCCATTGGTAGCCGGCACATATATGATCTGGCACCACTGTTATGCGTTGACTGAGGAGGACTGAAGAGGTAGGGTAAGGTGAAATCCACAATGGATATCTGTACGGATACCAACTTGCATCATAATCCCATTGACTACAGTGGGTGTTCCTCTGCTGCTTTCACACAGCAAAAGTTCAAGGTTTTTGATTCTTTTTAAAGAATTGAATGAATTCAATGTTCCTGTTTGTCAATGGGTCGGTGTGTCCGTGGCATTTCGCTTCATTTACATTAGCAGGAAGATTGTGAATCCACAGAGTAAGGCTGCATTCACACCACGTTTTTGCAATACAGTTCCCGTATACATTTTCAATGTTAAAACCGTATGGAACCTTATTGAAAACGATACGATTTTGTCCGTTTCTTTTTCCAGTACCCAAAACCGTAGCCTACCGCTGCTTTTGTACACACCTTTTGATACAGTTTAGTGCGGTTTTGAGGAATCCGTTTTTCATCAAAAAACGGATACTGGAACTGTATTGCAAAAACTTTGTGTGATTGCAGCCAAATGCAGCAATTAAATTTTAAACGCTGATGTTCCTCAGTGTGAATGTGCCCTTAGCAGTCGAGTGAACCTAGCTTCAGTTTTCTTTAGATTAATTTAGTCCCCCCTTAATAGTGGAACTTTACTATGCAAAATGTGTGAATTATATGAATTATATGCAAATTAATTGGGTTTTTTGCTATTTTGTACACCTACATCAACAGCTTTCCAATGTGTTAAGTGAAGGATTGGTAAAATCTGCCAGTTTCACTAAAGACATGCACCATTTCTTGGTTCATATTATCAGTTTGCAGAAGGAAGGGAACTGTATAGAACAGGTTGCAACAAGTATCTTCATACTGACTTAATGTATTTTGTGATTTTTGATAAATCTCCTCCTGTGTGAAGGTAAATTTTCATATTCACTGTCAAGGCCACTTTCTCTCTTACACTGACTGAGAAATCATTGTACTGAAAATCACTTATCTCACCTCTGTAAATATGGAGCCTTCTGCATTAAAGGACATCTGCAGCGGTACAAACACTTACCCCCTATCTTGAGGATAGGAGATAAGTGTTTGATCGCGGGGGGGTCCGAACGCTGGGGCCCCCGGTGATCTCCTGTACGGGGCCGCTGCTCTCCCATGCAGGGGGCGTACCAGCCGCAGCATGACGTTGCGGCCGGCACGCCTCCTCCATACATCTCTATGGGAGAGGCGGGGAGGCAGCATTCGTGCCTCCCCGCATCCCCCATAGAACTGTATGGGGACGGGGAGGAGACGGGGCGTCACCGTCGACCTCTAGGTCGATGCTACGTCACCATGGGCGCTAATGCCGGCGCCCCGTTAGGGAGATCGAGGGGGGTCCCAGCGGTCAGACCCCCCGCGATCAAACACTTATCCCCTATCCTATGGATAGGGTATAAGTGTAATTCCGCTGCAGTTGTCCTTTAAAATGGTTGTATGCAGAATGGCGTATACAGCCGACAATTGATTTCAGTGGTTTCTATGGCAGAACTGATACCTTAGTTATTTCTACGCGAAGGCCGTTGTGTGTTCTCTATCACTTCATTACGTTTATTATAATAGGGGTATCCCCTTCAGACTAGCTGTTCTGTGTTCTATGTCGACTACTAATGCCAGTGTGTTTCCATTCTTTGTATTTACTTGGCAGAATTTCTGTACAAAAAAATAAAAAATAAAAATTACTGTTTATAGTAACAGTGAAAAATCTCCACACGATGCAGAAATAAATCTGCCAAATTTAAAGGGAACCAAGCATTAGACCTGGACCATATATAATGCTTGGCAATGTGTTATATATGGTAAAATCTTCCCCCCTCACCATCCCGGGAGACATTTTTGTCCCCAGGGATGGTGATGCTATGAAGTATGTAAATTACCCCCCCGGCTCCCGAAGTAATCCCCTGGGCAGGAAGCTATACTTACCAGGTCCCCTTGTAATTGACGGTCCACGTCACAGCCCAGAGGAGTGCCGTCAGACAGGAGAGAGCCCAGAGGAGTGCCGTCAGACAGGAGAGAGCCCAGAGGAGTGCCATCTCCTGTCTGATAGCACTCCTCTGTGCTATCAGACAGGAGAGATCAGAGGAGAGAGCTATGGTTTTATAAGCCAGGATTTCTATAAAAAGGAAATAACATTTTCTTATTAAATGTTTTGCCAAGATTTACAACATATATAAAGTTTTTGTATCAGACAGTGCCCATTTAAACTTTCTTATCCAAGTTTGCACTATTGGCTTGTTTTTGTGTAAGTATGGGAAAAGTAGGGCATTTTCAGTGAATTAAGCCATTACCAGCAAAGCCACCAATCCTGGATATACAACCTGTAAAAAGTTTTTGCCCATTTAAAGATTTTCAAACTAGTCAGGCTGGGTTCACATTGCAAATGGTACCTCCAAGGTGAAAATGTCATCAAAATCTGCTGCCTAAGTATCTATCTGGGCTTGGATCAGCACAAGCTCTTTTCAGTTCATTAACTGGAACGTGGTCAACTAGTGACTACACTCAAGTCCTTTTTCAAGTGTATTTGAGTTTTGGCTTGGGCTGGAAAGTGTCAATTGCAGCACAGATATGCTCGTATAAATGACCCTCATTAGGCAAATCTAGTCTTTCTGTGGACGCCGGATTTCTGCGGCAGATGTTTCCAACGTGTGCACAGTGCAGTGGAATCCCATTGAAAGCAATGGGACTTTGTTGCAGCGGAATATTTGGAGGGAATTCCGTACGGACAATCTGCCATGTGCACATACCTTTACAATAGCCTAAATTCATACTGTCCCAAATTTTTTTTTTTTTTTTTCATTACTTACCTGGATTTTCTACTGTGAATCTTAGTATGGAAATATTGCAGTGTTTCCCCTGTGAAAATCCAACATTTTGCAGTGGGTGAGTGGGTGACACTTATGTTTTATACAGATCAGTAATATTCCTGATGGAGGTCTAAGAAGCATCTACTGTACCTACATATGTCCACATGTCTAAAATTTAATATGGAAGTTTTTTTCTGTTTGATCTGTTGGAAACCTAAAAAGAAAAATTTCTGGCGTGTGTTCGGAGACATTCTCCCTTTAGAAGTTTTGCTTCTAGAGAAGATTCTCTCCATACATATGTAGTCCAGGGGGGAGGTTGTACAGCTGCTATACAGGGGTCCTGTGAGTGAAGAACTAACTTCGGAAATCTTACTTGTGATAAGATTTATTGCTGCTGTTGTTGCTTTCATCTTTTCATAGTTTAGGGTGAATTCATAATCACAAAGGACTAAAGCTCCCAAAGAAAATAATGGAAATGTGTCCAGCAATTATGCCTGTGCTTTTAGTTTGTGGGTTTTCATTGTGGCAGCTGAGGCAGATTGTCCTATAGAGGTAATGGTGCCTGGAGGGAATACTTCCCTCTGTACAATTAGGTCTGTATACACCTTAATATTTCAGGCTGTATTTCAGGTTTATCCTGCTCTTTAGTAAGTTGAAAAAGTTACTTTTAGCTTAAAGGAGTAGTCCAGTGGTGAACAACTTATCCCCTATCCTAAGGATAGGGGATAAGTTGAAGACCGCTGGGGCCCCCCCGAGATCTCCTGTACGGAACCCCGACAGCCCGCGGGAAGGGTGTGTGTCGACCTCCGCACGAGTAACCCTTTAGGGGCGGAGTAACCCTTTAAACCCATATGTACATGCTTGTGGGTTGTTTGAGTGCTATGCAGAGTTAAAATAGTTCTATTCGTGCTATTTAGGGAGTAGTTTGGAGTAGCCATGTTAGTCCAGTGATGCAGATGCAAAATCATTGGAAAAATCATCATCACTTGACTCATACTGCTACTCCAAACGACTGTACTATGGAAGATACCCAATACAGCCACATAAAAAAGCAAATCTTCAGAAAGGTGGACTTCCCAAAGTTTGTCGCTTCAAAACTGTTAGTACAATAAAAAAAAAGTATTACAAGATTCTGCAACATTCTGATTTTTCATCTGCTATTTAGGAACAAAGATCCTGGGAAGAGTTCAAGTTTTGTTAATCCGTTGCCTCCTCCTAGTAACTTTGTTTTGTCAATGAAGTTGGAAAATGTTACAGCAAGAAGGAAATATTTCATTCTTTATAAGAAGTTGAATTTTAATAGGCCTCAGTGCATTTCCCATCCCTTATGCTAAGTTTACATGCCGTTATGCTCTGCCTTTTTTTGTTGTTGTTGCACCAAACGGGCCTAAAGGATCGGACCACAACTGACTCCACCAGGTCCAGATGGATCACATTGACTTGAATGGGGACGTTTGGGAATCTGGTAGTTTACCGGAATTTAGCAAAGAAAAGTGCATGCACTACTTCTTTATTTTTTTTATTTTTTTCCCACTACAACGGACTTTCTAAGCTCCATATAGCAGAGCCCGACTGAAATGTAAAACTAGCTACTGGCCAAGCTTTATTAAGTGTTTTGTAGGTGTTCAGACAGTGCTATTGCATATAGCATTGTTGTATAAAGGTATAAAAAGCTATATAACCTTTGTTAAAAATAACAAAAAATATTATCACTCCAATTGTATGGCAACTCAAAACAAATGACAATTGTTACGGATCTGCATATCTGGTTTGCCTGATTATAAAGTATACCTGTTCTTTTGGATATATATATATATATATATATATATATATATATATATATATAATATTACAGTCAATTACCAAAATTGCTATGTACACAGATGGGCAAAAGCAGTAACCAGCTCTGCTAGACTACATTAATGAACATAATCAACATTGTAACAATAGCATAACAATAATGCAGCATGATCTGGAGACCTTATTATACCACTTCAATGCAAGATGAGAATTGTATAAAAAGTCCACTCCCCTCCAATGTATTTCATCCACATTCGTTATTTAAATAAAAATGCATTTTAATGGTATAGTTTACCTAGTCATATGCTGCCGGTGTCTAATCATGATGGTCCCGCAGCTGGGGACCCCCGCGATCTCCACTGCTGTGTCAGTCATCCGGTGCATGGAGCGAACTCCGTGCTGGCTGACTGGCGACCACAGCCATGACACCCACTCCATTCATGTCTATGGGAGGAGGTGTGACTGTTACGTACTAGGTGTCACGCCCCCTTCCATACACATGTATGGAGGGGGCGTGGTGTGACATCACAAACACACAAGCTCCAAGCTTCCGTGTTCTGGATCCCTCCGCTGGGGACCCCTGCGATCTCCGGGCCGGCAGCGTCGGTGTCCGGAACACGGAAGCTTGGAGCGTCTGTATTTGGGACCCCCATGATTAGACATTTTATCCCCTATCCTTTGGATAGGTGATGGGATGTTTTCTGGCAGAGTACCCCTTTAATTAACTAATTAATTAAATGTATTTATATAAATTATTTAAATAAAACCATTTATTTATTTACTAGCTGAGTACCCTGTGTTGCCCGGTTTTTCCTTCCTAATCCTTGTTGGGGAGGAAAATGAACAAAGGAGGAAGCTTTTGACTTCCGGAAGCTATGTGGGAACATACATTTCACATTGATTTACATGGGACTTTAAAAGAAAACCCCGACCCTCGCAAATGGGGGTTAGTTAAGGGTTAAATTAACTATTCTCTATTTTAAGTGGGCATATATGTAACGTGACCAAGTATTATCGAAATATCTCCAGCCGTTTGGAAGTTATGCAGGAACATATATTTCCCATAGACTTGTATGGGACTTTAAACAAAAACCCCACCACTGGCAAATAGGGGTGAGTAAGGGTTAAATTACCTATCCTATGTTTGTTGTTGACATATAAGTAACATGTGTGCCAAGTTTCATGTTAATATCTTTAGCCGTTTGGACGTGATGCTGGAACATACATACACATACATACACACACACAAACATACACACAGACATTGGGGGAGATTTATTAGAGATGAGCAAATTTACAGTAAATTCGATCCGTCACGAACTTCTCGGCTCGGCAGTTGATGGCTTATCCTACATAAATTAGTTCAGCTTTCAGGTGCTCCCGTGGGCTGGAAAAGGTGGATACAGTCCTAGGACACTCTTTCCTAGGACTGTATCCTCCTTTTCCAGCCCACCGGAGCACCTGAAAGCTGAACTAATTTATGTAGGATAAGCCATCAACTGCCGAGCCGAGAAGTTCGTGACAAATCGAATTTACTGTAAGTTTGCTCATCTCTAAGATTTATCAAAACCAATGCAGAGGAAAAGCTGCAGAGTTGCCCATAGCAACCAATCAGATCGCTTCTTAAATTTTTTACAAGACCTCTGAAAAATGAAAGAAACGATCTGATTGGTTGCTATGGGCAACTGGTAAAACTTTTCCTCTGCACAGGGTTTGATAAATCTCTATCATTGAGTATATAGATAGATATACAGTACAGATGGCTGTTTTATTGCCAGTAGAGACTGTACTGTATGTAGGTAATAGGGGAGAATAGTTTGGAGACATCATGGGATTTCCTGTATGATATACATTAGATATTCTCTCCTCCTCTTTGGATGTCTACTCATACGGATTATGGTGGCTGGTTGGCATGTATAAGTGGTTGAAAAAAAAGTATATATTATCTTATTGGGGACAATCCATCTCCCCAAAATCGCCAAAGGATCCATTGTTTAATAAGTCTTGGCTTTTATATACTTCCTAGTAGGGATCGACCGATATTGATTTTTTTTTTTTAGGGCCGATACCGATAATATGTGAACTTTGAGGCCGATAACCGATATTCCTGTATAAGTAATCGGCTATTAACACCATCCGCCCCCCCCCCCCCCCGGCTCCGCAGAAGCTGCTGTATCGCCATATCAGCAAGGTAATTGCAGATACCGATAATGTCAAAAATCGTGAATATTGGCCGATGATATTGGCCAAAGCAATAATCTGTCAATCCCTACTTCGTAGCTCCTTCCCTCATGTGCATGTTCTTGTGTGTGAGCTTCATGTTTTCTGGATGAGTCCTGAACCCCCTAACCCCACTGGGCTGGCTTCAGTGGGGTACAACCCATGGACCCGCAGCCATCACTTTAATGCAGCCCTGCTACTGGGATGGAATAATAAGATCATTCCCATCATTATACTTGACTCCAGTCCTGAGGCTTTGGCTGGCAGCTACTGCCACTTTATGGGCGCACTGGTTGCCAGGAGGGTCTGGCAACTGCAGAGCAGTGGCGCACAGAAGCAAATATGGCAGCTAGGAGCCACAGCCTTTAACTATATGTCAGCGATCACAAAGGGGGCCTACAACAGATATGAGGACAAGACATTGTGGGCCTACAACAACATGGGGGACAACTATCATAGAGGGCCTACAACAATTTAGGGACAAGTACAGTGGGGGGCCTACAGCTATATCGGGGTCAACTATCGCAAAAAGTACCCTCAACAAGTAAAGGGGAATTCTTTGGCAGAAAAATAATTCCTTACTTAAAGCACCAATGAGAGTCTGACTCACTTTTTATTTTGTGGTACTAAAAGAAATAATGAAATTAAGATGAGCCAGGTGAGGGTCCCAGGCCTTAACTGTGTAATGCGCCCCAAAATTTCTGATGGCAGCCTTGACGCCCCCACCCTCCGTACACACACGCATACTTAATGTGACCAAGCTTGTGTGTGCTCTAAATGGAAAGATGAGGAGAAGCTGCTTCCAGACACCTGGCAGTAACTTATCTCCCCTGACTCTTCTCGGAGTTGGAAGGTCTCCATACACTTTCGATGTTCCTGCTGAAATTGGCATCTTTATCCAACTTTTAATTCATCTTATACAGTTTAGTCACCTGTAGCATCCGCTTATCTCCCCTGAGGACTGAAGGATCGGAGCTTTGTCTGTGATTGGCTGAGAGGACTGTACCTCCCGCTTGTCCTTGAGGATGCAGGCTGGAAAACGGGCTGTGTTGCCCATATAACACAGTTATGGTGCTGTTTTAAGTTCCCCAGAGCAGTGTAAGCAATTACATCTGAGCTTTGGTAGATGAGCTGTCTTTTGGAACAGTACCCCAGTGAACAGTCGGCATATGTCAGTTTTTTATACCGTGTAAGAATATTTGGCTTCTAGCACTCTTTCAATGCATTGTACAAGCATTTTGTGTTTTTCTTGCTACTGAAAGAAGTGCCGGCTACATTTCCTGTGTACATATTACTGCCATATGAGGAATTCAGATATGATATCAAGAGGGCCGGTTTGCAGCTTTCTTAACACTTATCTCGTGTTGTGGTATTTTCTGTCCTAATTTGTATTTAGAGCATGGAGGACAAACAGTAGCTCCATTTATTGATGCACTTGATTTAGATCTCTGAATGTCAAGCGAGCCGTGTTGTCTCTATTACAAATTTGTTGGTAATCAGAGAATTAGACATTGGCTGACACACAAATCCTTGGGTGAGGGAAAAATGCTGAGAGGTGCATTAGCTGGTGACATTTGGCTGCTTTTCGCCTGACTCATTGAATCGCGCTCTACTGCGCAAAAAGATTGGCACAAGTAACAGTTCTCGGTTTTAGTTCACACCCGAGATAAGCACCTGTGATTTCTATTTTTATGATTACTACTACTACTATTATAAATTAAAATATCTAATTTTCATTAATTTTATCTAATCTAAAACAATGTGTGTGTGTGGGTATATATATGTATATGTGTGTGTGTGTGTGTATATATGTATGTGTGTATATATATATATATATATATATATATATATATATATATATATAATATATTATGTGTGTGTGTCTTTTTTATTTTATTTGTTTTTTTTTTTAGGGCCGATACGATAATCTGTGACCTTTCAAGCCGATAACTTATACCAGAATCGGCTATTTCCTTAGAGGCATCTTAGGCCTCTTTCACACTAAACATTCTTCCATTTTTAAAGATCTGTTATATGTTTCGTTATGAAAACCCTGAAAATCGTCCGTTTAACGGCTGATACAAAATCCCATTATAGTCTATGGGATTTTTACATTATCAGTTTTAACTCGTTATAGCCTGTTGTTAATAACTGACGTTAATTTGTGAAGGTAATGGAAGAAATAGTGCATGTTAAATGGCCGATTTTCAGGGTATTCATAACGGAACATATAACTGTTCTTTAAAAACGAAATGTATAGTGTGAAATGGGCCTTACATAGTGAAAATGATCCATAATATATACACAGAAGTCAAGTGTTGATTGGTGAACACCTCCCACAAGTGGGTAGTTACATCGTGACATCATAAAGTGCATAAAATAGTGCAATCAAGAGAATACAAAAGTATTTAGTCAGCCACCAATTGTTCTCCCACTTTAAAAAGAGGAGAGGTCTGTAATATTCATCATAGGTTTACTTCAACCATGAGAGACATAATAAGAGAAAAAAAATCCATAAAATCACATTGTCTGATTTTTTTTTTAAATTTATTTGCAAATTATGGTGGAAAATAAGTATTTGGTCTATAACAAAAGTTCATCTCAATACTTTGTAATATACCCTTTGTTGGCAATAACAAGGATTTCACACACTATTGCTGGTATTTTGGCCCATTCCTCCATGCAGATCTCCTCTAGAGCAGTGATGTTTTGGGGCTGTCGCTGGGCAACACGCACTTTCAACTCCCTCCAAAGTTTTTCTATGGGGTTAAGATCTGGAGACTGGCTAGGCCACTCCAGGACCTTGAAATGCTTCTTACGAAGCCACTCCTTCGTTGCCCGGGCGGTGTATTTGGGATCATTGTCATGCTGAAAGATGAGCCACGTTTCATCTTCAATGTCCTTGCTGATGGAAGGAGGTTTTCACTCAAAATCTTTCGATACATGGCCCCATTAATTTTTTTTTCCTTTACACGGATCAGTCATCCTGGTCCCTTTGCTGAAGATCAGCCCCAAAGCATGATGTTTCCACCTACCATTCTTCCCAGTAGGTATGTGGTAAAAACTCAACTCGTCAACACGACGAGTTGAGTTTTTACCACAAAGTTCTATTTTGGTTTTATCTGACCATATGAAATTCTCCCAATACTTTTCTGCATCATCCAAATGCGCTCTGGCAAATATTTGATGGGCCCGGACATGTACTGGCTTAAAGGGGTACTCCCACCCTAGACATCTTATCCCCTATCCAAAAGATAGGGGATAAGATGTCTGATCGTGGGAGTCCCGCCACTGGGGACCCCCCTGCATTATTGCATGCGGCACCCACCTGTTTTTCCACCGAACCGCTGGAGGGTCTGAGTCGCGACTACGGGAACGGAAGTACGTGACATCAGGACTCCGCCCCGTTCCCGTAGTCGCGACTCCAGCGGTTCCGGTGGATAAACAGGTGGGTGCCGCATGCAATAATGCGGGGGTCCCCAGCGGCGGGACCCCCGCGATCAGACCTCTTATCCCCATATCCTTTGGATAGGGGATAAGATGTCTAGGGTGGGAGTACCCCTTTAAGCAACGGGATACGTCTGGCACTGCATGATTTGAGTCCCCAGTGGCATAGTGTGTTACTGATGGTAGCCTTTGTTACTTTGGTCCCAGCTCTCTGCAGGTCATTCATTAGGTCCCCCGTGTGGTTCTGGGATTTTTGCTCACCGTTCTTGTGATCATTTTGACACCACGGGGGTGAGATCTTGTGTGGAGCCCCAGATTGAAGGAGATTATCAGTGGCCTTGTAGGTCTTCCATTTTCTAATAATTGCTCCCACAGTTTCTTCACACAAAGCTGCTGGCCTATTGCAGATTCAGTCTTTCCAGCCTAGTGCAGGTCTAAAATTTTGTTTCTGGTGTCCTTCAACAGCTCTTTGGTCTTGGCCATATAGTGGAGTTTGGAGTGTGAGTGTTTGAACTTGTTATCAGTTTAAAAGACCCCTGTCCACAACCTCAAACAGGTGTCATTAATACAGGTAACGAGTGGAGGAAAGAGGAGACTCTTAAAGAAGTTACATGTCTGTGAGAGCCAGACAATGTGATTTTTTTTTTATGTTTTTTTTTTTCTTCTCATTATGTCTCTTAGTTGAGGTATACCTATGATGAAAATGACATGCCTCGCCTCTTTTTAAATGGGAGAACTTGCACAATTGGTGACTGACTAAATATTTTTTTGCCCAACTGTACAGATAGTCTCAAGTGTTACAATTCGCAGTGCAACAATACACACAATACATTCGTTACAGTAAAAAATACATTTGAAGAACAAGTTCATTCTTAAATAAGTACATACTGATGAATAGGGGGTGTTACCTCCATCCCGGATGGGCAGACATTCACTGCAACATGCCGTCCTTCACACTGTTTGTAAATAAATCCGGTGCGCAGGATCGGAAGGGCACAAATCACGTGATGCAGGATGTCACACAACAAGATGATCACGGGCGCAACTGTGCTCTGTGGTTATCAAAGCGCAGGGCGTCCATGTCATTTGTGGGAATTGTCATCTGGCTTTCGTTGAGCATTGGAAATTGGGGGACCAATAGTCAGGTCCTTTGAGGAACCCACCACAGTGCCGCTTTCTACATTTTGTTTGTGTGTGTATGTAAAATATATATATTAGTGTGTATAAATTATAATTTTTTTTTTTTTTTTTTTTTAACAAAAATAAGTAGATGACTTATACAGATAAAGCAAGTCCTTACATATAGGTCAGAAAGATTTGCTGGGAGCTGTAAATCACTGTCTATGTGGATGTCAGGAGCGTCTTCAGGCTCCTGTACAGTACACGCAATGTCCAAAAAAGTAAAATGGAGCCGCCCTTACTTGGTGACTAGGAGCAGCTGATGCTGGCACAGGTAAATAGTAGTACAGAGCATGTAGTACCTCCCTGTACTGTAGGGAGGCGCTACCAGACAGGAATTCAGTACATACGTTTCAGGAATACAGGGGTCTTACCAGTGAAATGCCCATTCTGATTGGTCAGTTCTTCCAGCCATTGACACGTTTCACAGATCTGGACTGTCTGTAGTATTGTATGTTGAGTCTGGTTTCAAGTTCCAATGGTCCAGAAAAGACCATTGTATGTTGTGGCAGTTGTAAGTTGAGGGATCACTGTATTATCATTATTATTTATTAATATATATTCTGCATATGTTAAAATATTATATATAATATATATCTATCTCTATCTCGTATTTATCGGCGTATAATATGCACTTTTAAAACCTAAATTTAGGGCAAAAATCCTGCCTGCATGTTATATCCTGATAAATGTTCTGGTCACTGATTTAAAGTGGCCGCAGCGCTGGCTGCTTGTTAAAGATCAGCAGCCTGGCCGAGGCTGCTCCTGCGTCCTGGACACCTCCTGATTTTAATATTTTTCCTATTTCCTTACCTGGCAGGCTCAGGTTATGCTGCGGGTCTTGTAGGCTGTGTGGATAATATGACAAGTGATGTCACCTGCTGGCTCCTCTGCATGGCGTCAGACGTCACTCCTCATTTCCTGCAGCTGGTGCGAGTGACTGTTATAAAGTGGCGCTGTTGCCACTCTTACCAGCGGTGGCTACAGAGAATGAGGAGTGACGTCGCTGACGCTGTGCAGAGGTGCCCGCAGGGGACGTCACTCGTCATACTATCCACACAGCCCACAAGACCCGCTGCATTACCTGAGCCTGCCAGAGTGCAGCCAGGTAAAGAAATAGGAAAAATAGAAAAAGCAGGGTGATGGGGGGGGGGAGACCTATGAGTAGTGGAGGATTATGAGCAGGGGGGTAAATAGTGAGTAGGGGGGAATGATGAGCAGGGGGAATTGCAGGGGAAAAGAAGCACACAGGGGATTAGAGGGGGGTGTTAAATGTGGCACAGGGCGTGATGAAAGGGGAGGAACGATGTGACACGGGGAAGGGGGTGGAGCAAACAAAGGAGCAGGGGGAATCAAAGTGGGGGGGGGGGATGAGGCATATAGTTCAGGGCTTCAAAGTAATTTATTTTATATATTTTTTCCTCAAATTTTCCTGTGAAAATGAGGGTGCGTGTTATACGCTGATAAATACAGTGTGTGTGTGTGTGTGTGTGTGTGTGTGTGTGTGTATGTATGTATGTATGTATGTATATATATATATATATATATATATATATATATATATATATAATATATATGTGTGTGTATTTATTATATATTTTTTAAATTATTAATTTAATATTAATAGAAATCCCACAGAGATAACCGACCACTGAAAAACAGCTATATTTTTTGGCTTTCTTTATTTTTAATTTCCAGGTTTGAGCAGCACATGTTGAGATCCTAACCAGCTCAGAAGGGTGTATGGGTATTACTTACTGGAAAATGTTTAGGCAGCAAAGTAAAAGTAACTACTACCACTGAGTATTATAGAAGTCTAAAATTGGCAGCTGTTTAGCAGGGCACATTTTGTGGTCTTGTCCACACTTTAATCTTATGACCGGCCTACAATTGTGGTTTTGTTGTGACCAATTTGAATTGTACATAACTTTCCATGTTCCGGAAGATCTCTTGCAGAAGAGGAGTCCCGCTTGACTGTGCTCCATGAGGCTCGGATGCCTGTTAGTAAAACAGTACATGCACATAGATCTAAGTAAGATGGATTAATAGAAGTGGTTTGTGGTAAGGTTTACATGGTTTGCTGGTAGTAAAGCCTATGCGTCAGTGTATGCAGCATTTGGAACTTAAAATGCCTCTTAAAAACGTGGTGTGAGAGTATACAGCGATCTGGTGAGAGTCCAAGTCCTGCCCTTGTGATATTGCTTCATCTCATGATAAGAAATCCTTCAATCCACAATAGAATTTGAATTATCCTGTCTAGTTTCTAGACCCCTTCTAGTTCATACATATTACCGACATGTTGGTGCTACTTCAATAGGAAACCATAGCCATGAAATATGTAATTGACAGTGACGTTCCACTAGACACCTTGGACAACCATTTGTAATAATTTGTCTGTCTAAGGCCGGGTTCACACTACGTATTTGCAATACAGTTCCTGTATACGTTTTCAATTTGAAAACCATATGGAACCGTAAGCAAAACCGTATGCATTGACTCTCCATTGAAAACCGTATGCCAAACGATTCATTCTGTTGTGTCCGTTTTGCACCTTTTCCCGTACCCTACCATGGTTTTTGGTCCAGGTGAAACCATCCAAGTTTTAGACTTATTTGGCCTACCAGCTCCTTTTCAGAAAAATATTTCTCCTTGGACCTAGTTATTCACTGTCCAGTTTTTTGTGACTGGGCAGAGGGCTGTGCAGATTTTCCACAGCCTGAAATACACTGCGAAAGCCCTACCTGTGACCCTGCCCTTATAGTCCAAATTTTTTTTTAATTTTTTGCACTAGAAAACACAAAGGGTGTAAATAAATTTTTAATGGAAGCAATACATTTTGATTTGTGTGTAATATTTAATCTATGAAGATTGTAGGTATCAACAATGAATTAAAAATTGAAAATATTGTACAGCACTATTAATAAAAACATTTTTAATTAGATTTCACCTTCTTTTTTTTGTTGTTCACCACTGGGGGGGGGGGGGGGGGGGATGGCGGGCTAACACCACAAACCTCCTGCCCCCCCCCCACCCCCACCCCCACCCCCAATCGTTCCAGTTCCCCC
The DNA here is from genome assembly GCF_029499605.1 of Hyla sarda. NCBI lineage: Eukaryota > Metazoa > Chordata > Amphibia > Anura > Hylidae > Hyla > Hyla sarda. Next base: position 372,566,267 of record NC_079192.1, on the reverse strand, counting down.
ATGTGGGCGATATTTCCCTCTTTGGGAATCACTGAAAGTTGAACACACACAAAATGTGCAGAACAGTGGAACAGACACGGAAAACTATACTCAAGACATTTGCACCTATATTGGGGGAGATGTATCAAAACCTGTGCAGAGGAAAACTTGCCCAGTTGCCCATAGCAACCAATCAGATTGCTTCTTTCATTTTCCACAGGCCTTCATAAAAATGAAAGAAGCAAGCTGATTGGTTGCTATGGGCAACTGGGCAAGTTTTCCTCTGCACTGGTTTTGATAAATCTCCCCCATTGTGTTTTGGCTAAAAAAACTAAAAAAAAACTGAGCCTAGCGGTCAGACCGCCCCCCATGATCTAAAACCTATGTTTTTGTGCATGATACATGTCCTTTAAAGTCTAACTTTGACAGACCATATTAAATGTTCAGATTCTAAACCCAACCCGCTGAGTCCTCAGAGGAACCAATGAAACATGTACATAATTAGGTGGTGAGACATGACAGAAGGCTTGAGACATACATACCAGGGTTTTGATAAGTACTCAGATTCTAAGATGAACCTTCCCAAACCTATTTTATCATTCACACGTCTTGCACTATTCCAGTCTTATCACGGGATATTAGAAGTGTTGGGATATTTGCATTGTTGTCATTCCTGAGCAACTACACCGCGAGATTCTTATTGTATGAGAGGTCTGCTGAGACTGTCTGGAGAAGGGGTCTGAAATGGAAGTTTGTACATAAGTTAATATAATTGTCTCTAAACTAAATGACTAGTTTCACTACAGGAAGACAGTAGACAGTGATTTTCCCATGAGCACCAATGTGACGTATAGGAAGTGAAGCAGAAGAGAAGACACCTGGTTATATTAACAGATGTTTTTGCAGTGATTCTTTGGGGAAAAAACCCCAAAACTTACATCTGGATGAGGTTGTTTCTGCAGCATATTCATAGACTTCTGCATGCCCCTTTAAGATGAATAGGGCAGATGCAGAAATCTTTTAGGCACAAATGTCTAAACTTGAAAGAGATATTGCAGACATTATTCAGCATGTCCAATGTTTTTTTTTGGCTGCAGTGCAATTCATATTGGATAAAGCTTCCTCATTGTATATATGTACTTTTATGAATTGTCAGACTTATTAGAATTGTACAAATGTTCTTAAAGGGGTATTCCAGGAATTTTTTTGACTATGCTACTGGGTCTGTAAAGTTAATGTAGTTCATAATATAGTGTCTGTACCTGTGTGTGACGGTTTTCTCACAATTCTTATGTGATTTTCACCCCAATATTTATTTTTAACAGCATACAAAATGACTGCTGTCTCAGATTTTTCCCATCTTGCAATGCGGTCGAGACCTGACTCACTAGTCAGCTGATGACAGGGAGCCTGTCTGCTTCAATGGGTGGAGAGAGCAATCTGCAAGTAATGCAACAGCTGGAGGCACCCTGATTGAAAACCACAGGTCTCCATCTCATTTATGTTTCAATGGGTGGGGTGGCTGATGTGTGGGAAGGAGGAAAATGGTATCATGGGATTTGTAGGCAAAAAAGTAATCTGAAAACAGGAAATACAAGTTCTCAAAAAGCTAGCCACAGTGTTCTGGTAATCTCACAGCATAGCCATTTAGCCCCAAGACAAGCGCAGATCCTTCCTAAGCATGTCCATTACTGCCTGCCAGGTATGTACTAAAATCTCCTTATGCTGGATAACCCCTTTAAATTGGATATGTGTTAGTAATTTGTCTTGTGTCTCGTCCTAGTGGCTTAAAGGGGTATGCCAAGCCGAGAAATCTTCTCATATCCAAAGGATAAGATGTCTGGTCCTGTCCCTGGAACCCCCGTGATCTCTGTGCACCACTCGGCATTTAGGGTGTAGGTGGCTGGGGTTGTGACTTCACGCCCCTTGTGATGTCACACCACGCCCCCTCAATGCGAGTCTATGGTAGGTCTTAAAGACGTATCAAAAGTTTTGATCTGTGGCAGTGTAAACACTTAAAACAAGACGGGAGAAGTGCACGTTCTATCCCATGACAGAGTCTCGCAATGCAAGTGCCTCAATGCAAGTTCACATTCATGTTTGCCTTGACATGTGTGGGGAGAAGAAAATGAACCACTGCCAGACCCCTGAAAACCAAGGTTCGGCATGAAGAAATGTAGTATGCCTTAATTCCACCAACATCTGCCATCAGTGGGCATCTAATTCCCGTTAGATGTTTGGCCGTTCCTACTGAAGTAGGGATTTGGTTAAAATCAATGGTGTGTGTGTGTGAACATGAAATTTAAGGATAATTTATAATAAGTGGTTTGGAGAAGATATTTTTGCACCACAATAAGTACAAAGTGAGAATAAAAAATGCTTTTGAAATGTGTCAATAGCCTTTTAAAGGGTTACTCTGCTCCCCAGCATCCGGAACATTGAGTTCCTGAACGCTGTGTGTGGGCTGCTGTGTTCACGCCTGTCCTCTTGTGATGTCACCCATCGTCATGTGACGTCACGTTCCCTCAATGCAAGTCTATGTGAGGGGGTGTGACGGCCATCATGCCCCCTTCCCATAGACTTTCATTGAGGGGGCAGGCCGTGACGTCACGAGGGGCCGGGCGGGAACACGGCAGCCCGCACACAGCATTCAGGAACTCGGTGTTCCGGACGCTGGGGAGCGGAGTAACCCATTAAGTTAAAACTACTGCTCTAATAATGCAAGATAGGACTTAACAAAACTGTGTACACATGAACATGGATGAATTTTTGCACTCTGTGTTGGCCCGACTGTGGGTCTTGGGGTTAGACTTCACCATAGTGATATTATCCTATAATTTTGGGTTGCCCGGAAATGTCAGATCCTACATTGGATTGAGTTTATATTCTGCCATGTCCAGAAAACAGCACTGTGTGAATTGTCATCATTGAAGCTGTTTAATGAGGCAGCGGGAAATCTCTTGGTGCCGGATGTCTGTACTCGCTGGTTTCTGTATGTGTTGAGATGAGGCCATAGTTGTCTAAACCACAACAGGTCCCTGTTTAGAGAAGCTGCAGCAATGGTTTCCTGTGCTCATAAAGGAAATGCATAGAAGGGTGTGTCAGGAAGAGAAGTGTCAGGAAGAGAAGTGTCAGCACCGCGCGCATCACAGTCTTGCTATGTGTGTTGCTATGGAGATCAGTAAACAGCATTCCTGCTGTGATGTGTGATAAGGTCCGTCACCTTGTACTGATGAGTCATGGGATAACACTCCCTGTCGGTGTACACCATTGGCTGACAAGACTCCTGTAGATTGTATACAAACATCACTGGTCACAGCAAATCTCAGATGAATGATGGACTTTGTACAAGAATCTCTTCATATATTCAATCTATTAGAAATCTCTGAGGGGAAGTTATGAAGAGCGACATTTGACGTGCCGGTCCTTAGTGGAAGCCTGCTGCCATTGGATTCAACCGACTTATTAAGAGAAGCACATAAATCTGCCATTGGAGCTCTGCACTGAAAAATACATAATTTTGTTATGTATAACTTATAAAGAGCCATTACTCTTCAGGAATGCACCCAGGCCCCGTTTGAACTCTAAGCCATGACCACTTCCTCTAGCTGATAGTTCCATAGTCTCACTGCTCTTGCAGTAAAAACCTCCTCCTGTGCTGGTGTAGAAACCGTCTTTCCTCTAGACATAGATTTAGCACTCCAAGTCTATGGATACTTGGGATTCTACTGCAGACATAAAACACACAACACTGTTCCCCATTCTGATTTTCTTTGTGGAATTTGTGAAAAAGAGGTCATGTTATAAGTATATATATTTTTTTTCAATAGCAGTTCAAAAAATTGGTGTAGAAATTTTCCTTTACATGACAAGGAGGCATCCTCTACATATAGAAAGTGAGCATCATCAAAGACAGGGATTCTTTACTGTAAGAGCAGAGACTATGGAACTCTCACATAAAATGTTGTGCTAACTCAATAAATTAGTTTGAAGGGTTTCTTAAAGGGGTATTCCAGGCAAAACCTTTTTTATATATATATCAACTGGCTCCAGAAAGTTAAACAGATTTGTAAATTACTTCTATTAAAAAATCTTAATCCTTCCAATAGTTATTAGCTTCTGAAGTTTTCTGTCTAACTGCTCAATGATGTCACGTCCCGGGATGATGGGAGAATATCCCCATAGGAACTACACAGCTCCTGGGACTTGACATCATCAGAGAGCAGTTAGCTTCTGAAGTTGAGTTGTTGTTGTTTTCTGTCTAACTGCTCTCTGATGATGTCAAGTCCCGGGAGCTGTGTAGTTCCTATGGGGATATTCTCCCATCATCCCGGGACGTGACATCATCATTGAGCAGTTAGACAGAAAACTTCAGAAGCTAATAACTATTGGAAGGATTAAGATTTTTTAACCCCTTAATAACCAAGCCCATTTTCATCTCAAGGACCAGGCCAATTTTATTTTAGCATTTTAGTTTTTTCCTCCTCTCCTTCTAAAATCCATAACTCCTTTATATTTCCATGTACAGACCCATATAAGGGCTTGTTTTTTACATGACCAATTGTACTTTGTAATGAAACCTCTTATTTTACCATAAAATGTACAGCGAACCCCCCCCAAAACATTTTTTTAGGGAGGAAATTTTTATGAAAACCAAAATTTTGCACATTTTGGAGGGTTTAGTTTTCACCCTGTACACTTTACGGTAAAAATGACGTGTTCTTTCTGTGGGTCAATACGATTAAAATGATAACCATGGCTAGATACTTTTATATTTTTGTACCGCTTAAAAAAAATCAAAAACTTTTTGTACAAAATCGGTAATCTAAAATCGCCCTATTTTGACCACCTATAACTTTTTCATTTTTCCGTATATAGGGCGGTATGAGGGCTCATTTTTTGCGCCGTCAGCTGTATTTTTTTTTTAGATACCACATTTGCATATATAAAACTTTTAGATCATTTTTTATTACATTTTTTTTTTTTTATAAAATGTGACAAAAAAAGCAGGATTTGTGGACTTTTTTGTGAATTTTTTTACGTTTACGCCATTCACCATACGGGATAATTAACATTATATTTTGATAGTTTGGACATTTACGCACGCGGCGATACCAAATAGGTTTATTTAAAAAAAAAAATTACGCTTTTTGGGGGTAAAATGGGAAAAACTGACAATTTCATTTTTATTGGGGGAGGGGATTTTTCACTTTTTTTCACTTTTTTATTTTGCCATTTTTCAACTTTTTTTTTTACACTTTTTATTTCCCCATAGGGGACTTACTATCTATTGCAATCGTTTGATTGCTAATACTGTGCAGTGCTATGCTTAGGACACAGCACTGCCCAGTATTATCGGTGATCTTCTGCACTGGTCTGCTCGATCGCAGACCAGAGCAGAAGACCCCGGGAGACAGCCGGAGCTAGGTAAGGGGATCTCCGGCTGTCATGCTGGATGATCGGATCCCCGCTGCAGCGCTGCGGGCGGTCCGATCATCCAATCAAAGTGCTGCAATGCCGCAGATGCCGTGATCTGTATTGATCACGGCATCGGAGGGGTTAATGGCGGACATCCGCTCGATTGCGGATGTCTGCCATTATCGGCGGGTCCCCGGCTGCTGCTATCATCGGAAGGGTGCTCGCGGTCACACAGGATGTAAATGTACATCCTGGTGCGGGAAGTCCTGCCAATCCAGGACGTACATTTACGTCCGTGGTCGTTAAGGGGTTAATAGAAGTAATTTACAAATCTGTTTAACTTTCCGGAGCCAGTTGAGATAGAGATAGAGATATAGATATAGATATAGATATAGATATAGATATAGATATAGATATATATATATATATATATATATATATATATATATATATATATCTATATTAAAAAAAAGTTTTGTCCTGGAATACCCCTTTAATGCCTGTCTTGAAAAATGCATTACAGGCTGTGAAGATATTTTTGATTTCTGAAGGTGGGATGTTTACCCTAGACTTAAATCTCATTGCCATATAGGAGTTGTGAAGGAATTTTTCCTCTGTTAGGGTAGCGTCACACACAGCGCATCAACAGCGTATTTCACGCTGCAGATGTGCCACGAACTGTCACTTGTGTGCTTCCTGCCGTGCCCTGCAATTTGCCACTATGAGCAGATGCACAGGGACCTCCAAGTCGCACGCGCATTGTACTCGCAGTCATAGCGGCTTCTTCCCGTGCTCCCTAAGATCAGCCGCGATGTCTGTGAGTACACTGCGCATGCTTGCGCAACTCGCAGATCCTTGTGTGTCGTCATGTAGTGGTGGATTGCTGCTTTGAGCAGGACACACGGGCACTGCAGGAGGCTCACTTTAGGGACAAAAGTGCAAAAAAGCTAATTAGGTGCCGTAAAATATAACTTTTAATAGGATGATTAAAATTTGCCACAAAATAAAGGATCTGTGTAATGAAGGTGATCCAATCACCAAAAAGCAAAATACACCAAAATAACACCAATTTAACCCCTTAAGGTAAACCCAGTAATGGTTTAAATTGGTGTTATTTTGGTGTACAGACTATTGGACCTATATGTGAGATAGGGGAGTTGCATCCTGTGTCCCCTCCTTTTTGTATTTTGCTTTTTGGTGATTGACTCACCTTGATTACACCGATCCTTTATTAAAAGTTATATTTTACGGCACCTAATTACGGTAGTTTTTTTGCACTTTTAAGTCCGTAGGTTTCTTTATCTGGGTCCGTTATGACTCTTATTACACACGTACAATTGTGTTCACTTTAGGGGCAGTCAGTAATGCATCCGCAGGGTCAAATATGATGAGGTTGGGCTATGTGTCCCCCTACCCTTATGGAGCAATTGTCATCCTCTTCATGAGGATATTTGTTTGCCTTCCTCTGGATCAACTTGATGGACCAAAACCCTGGTCAAATATGACATGTATGTGGGCTGTAAGAGGTATCGGAGTATACTGTAAAAACAGCTTTAATTTACTGTATGATATGCTACAGGATAAACAAGCCAGTGTTCCCTGACTGTCAGTACACAGCCATATAAATACTAATAAGGATTCTCCCAGCAGATACATATAGAAGGGACTGAACAGATCCTTCTCATGCCATAGATGCACCACGTAGACTTCATTAGTGATCTGGATTGTTTCTCTATATGGGCACCATGAAGTTCACATTGTGGGCTGAGGAGGAATGCTCCATGACAACTTGTCATTATGTCACAGGAAAGTTGCTAGGCAACCTCTATGGAAGCGCTGAGGTAACTGCAACCTGTGATGCTACTGTGACCAAATGCCGTCGTAGCCAAAAGCATGGGGCATTCTACTCTTTGTTCACCTGAGCTTCATGATCTGTTAACAGACAACTGGTATATGCAAGAGATGTCCTCAATAATGTATGGATCCAACGAGTATGTTACTTAATCCTCCATAATTACAGGCCATCCACCTGTCACCTGTTAGGGAATCCAGGCATAGAGCAGGGTGGGGGCATTGGTGCCCTGCTGATCCGCAACCTTCTCCTCCGCCGTTGTGTATTACTTGAGGAAAAATAAGGTAATGCAAAATTTGCTCCATTTTCACACCACTCAACACCCAAAGCATGGTGCCTTTGTTTTGCTTATACTTAATATGGACACAATTATGTGGAAGTAATGGTAGGCCTGTATTATATATTCCTATGCATCAAAACCTTGTCTAGTGTAGCAATGCATTTAGGGTGCTGAAGATTTTCCACGGTAGATTTGCATTCTCAAAATTCATAAAGCGTTAGGCTAGGTTCACCCTGAGGAAGCTCCATATGGAAAAATTCCGTCTGATTCCAAGTGCGTCCAGTACCAACAGAAGTCAGTGCTAGGACCACGTAGACATTGCTGTCCCCATAGACAGCAATGTCTATGGTGTGGACTTCGCTTAAAGGGGTACTCCCACCCTAGACATCTTATCCTCTATCCAAAGGATAGGGGATAAGATGTCTGATCGCGGGGGCCCCGCCGCTGGGGACCCCCGCATTATTGCATGCGGCACCCACCTGTGTTCTCACCGGAACCGCTGGAGGGTCCGAGTCGCGACTCCGGGAACGGAAGTCCATGACGTCAGGACTCCGCCCACGACGTCACACTGCGATCAGACATCTGCGATCAGACATCTTATCCCCTATTCTTTGGATAGGGGATAAGATGTCTAGGGTGGGAGTACCGACTGAAATTCTGTGGTGCGCACTGTACAGCAGGATCCCATTGCCAACAATGGGATTCTGTGGTGCCATAATTTCCAACTGAAATTCCTAAGAGGAATTCCGACAGAAATTCCGTAGTGTGAACCTAGCCTTATAGTCACAGCGTTGTTAATTGAGATTTTAAGAAAACTTTAGGGAGAAAATTTTTCTCTGAAATCGGCCTGTGGTGAAGATTTAAACGATTCCATTGAGATACCAATAGGAAAAATTGGCAATGCAAATTGGCTTGCAACATAGATGGGAAATTGGCACAATAAAAATCTACAATAAATTCATAACGTTGTTGATTTTAGATACATCGTTTTACACTGATTTGCTGCTTTGGATTTACATGTGGAGATGTTGCAGATTTTTGGTTGTGGAAAACCTGCAGCATTGCTGGTTTTTTGTATTAAATTGCCCTTGTAATGATTTGATGTATCCCAGGGCCACTGTAGCTTTTTGGGTTGTTCTCTGGTGCTGTCCATGGGGCTCTTTCCTGGCTGTAGGTCCCATTCATACCACACTGTTACAGATGTCTCTGTATGCTTGGTATGAAGTTGAGTTTTTATTTTGCCGGTGCCTAGAACAGTGTGACTCCACAAGTGATCTGCCCACATTCCTAATAGATGTCCGTGCCTTGAGATTGGTTGTGTTGTGTAAGGTACGTACATTCCTGAGGATGGAGGCCTGATCCTAGCCGTACAATATCTGAACTAGCTGGAGAGTTACTTCCCTGTACACAGCTTTCCTCATTGTCCCTATGCGCGTCTGGCGTCTTCTTTCCTCCTAGTTCTATCCATTCCAACGTCTTGGATAATTGACCCGATTAGTCAGGCAGAAAATGTCATTAGAAGACAAACATGAAATTGTATTCCTTCTTTTTGCAGCACAAACCCTGCTGGGCGCATGTTTACATCCATCTTGAATTCTGCCTATAAACTTTATTTATTTTTAACTTTTTGCAAAATGCATTCTTTCCAAGTTTTTTTTTACTGATAATTCTTTGCGTAACAGTATTTGTAGCTGTTTTGAGTTATTTCACAACATACCTGTTCTTGAAATTTGTTCTTCTATTTGATCTCGTGACTTTAGTGGGGCATCATGGAACTTGTTTTGCACCATTCACGTCATGTTTTCACTGTTTGCTGCCGGTATACTTTGGAACACCATCAGCTTTTTTGGTCTCTTTTGCATCAATGTAGGTTTGTGAGGGATGTAAAAGTGTACACTATTATGCTTTTGTTCAACTAAACGTAGACAACATTTGGTCTGTCAGGAATGCAGGTGCACCGTGGTATATGTTTGAATACCTTCTAAGTCTCACAAATGAGAATGTGGTTAAATGGGTGCTCTCATTAAAAAAAAAATTGCTATTGCCCTCCTTATGATAAATAAAAAAAATCTTTCTGTTGTACTTTGTTTAAAAAAAATGGTTTTCTATGTTTTATTATTGTTTAAAAAAAGCTGCCACTAGATTTTTCCCTACTTGTCCAGAGCACATTTCCCCCTATCTCTTGCACAGACTTTGGACTCCTGCTGGCCTGGCAGAAGTCCAAAATCAGGAAATGCAGTCTGGAGGGCTTAAGGAAGTGTGCGCAGCCTTAACCAATCATAGCTCATCTCACACTGAACTGCTCTGGGCTGTGTGTAGCAGAGTGAGGGAGGAAGTTCTCCCCTTTATGGCTTCAGATGGTGTCATGCCTGCTGGGTAATGCTGCAGTCTGTGAATTTTAGAAATATCAAGGTAGAAAACTAAAAAATAATAAAAATAAAGGCAGGGGGTGGTTTATCATGGAGGATTTTTATAATTTAACAATATCATGAGAGGTACTCTTTAAAGTGGAATTTTCCATCAAGGGTAGGTTTACACATATCTCTGCTGCTGGTTGCCAGCCACAGAAAATCCGCAGCTAATTTTGATACTGGTGACTTTAATCTGCCACTATTGTGGATTTTCTGAGGGCCATCAGTGGATTTAGCACTAAGGGGGACTAAGCTGCTTGAGTATATTGGAATAATGGTAAGCTACATGAAAAAATGAATTTTTATTTACAATCAATTACAATTATGTATATGTGAAAAAAATTTATACAACGGTGTCCATAGTTTTTAAATGATGGTTACCAAATGTGACAGTCTCCCGAATAATGGGATTTATTAGGCTTTTTGTCTGATTTTAAGACTCTTACTGTGTTGCTTAATGGGGTTATGGAACACATGGAGGCACAGATCCATGGATGAAATGGACACTCTTCGACAAGGAGGTATTGATACACCTATATAATGTATACATATGTTGATAGTAAACTGTTGTCACATGGTGGCCACGTTCTGCTCTCGGAGGATAACACACTCGCTCTGTTCCTCACGACGCTGTTGGTTGTGTTTGTGCGTGTCGTCTTGTCTTAGAGATGCTAATGAGTAGATGAGAAGGACGTTGCTGTTCTGTTTCTTCAAGTGGGACAAGGTTTTATCAGCTGACTTGTCTGCTGGTTATTGGAAATAGCTTGTGAATGGCACATTGTTCTCTGTCTGGATAGTGGACCAGAAATGCTGAATAAGAGCTTGCCAGCCTGGAGATGTCCAGCTGAGGCTTTACACTACAGCATCACTACTTGGCTGTGAAGTGGTGTTTTTACCAGGGCTGTAGATAAATGTTCTGACTCCGGAGTTTTCTATACTTCCAACCCCTCCCATAGACTTGCATTGAGGGGAGGCACGGTGTGACGTCACAAGGGGCATGGTTGTGACATCATAACCCCGCCGCCTGCTCCAAAATATTCTGAATGCTGGGGCAGCGGTGTACCCCTTTAAAATAGGTGTCCCATGGATATCGCCCCAGTTCTTATGTCTTTTAAAGCATATGGATCCCTGAGGGGGTGTGCTCCGCTTGGACCCATCATCTGTCAGAATGTTAAGAGGCTCTGGACAAGTGCAGTAGTTCCTTTTCTAGCAGACTTGAGCTGTTCTTGTATTACATGGGCGGCTGCCTTGTAATTTTCAATTGTCCAGCTGGCTGCCTCGAGCAGTTAAACTTGAATGGGATCTGGGGGTCCCTGTGACCACATTTTGAAAGGACTCATGTCTAAGGAGACAGCCTTTATAAATCATATTTGGAGTGCAGTATAGAAATAGCGGCACTCCCCATTAGTAGTTCTAAAACAATTCCGTAACGCTGGAGCTAACAAGGTAATGGCCTTCTTTTTATGTGTGTCTGTCCAAGAAATGTTTGATTCATGTGTATACATCATTTAATGCATTAAAATTTCATTTCACCCCCCTGCCTCTTGGTCTACTTTTTATAAGTGAAGATGGCTTGTGGAAATCCAAGAACAGATTCCACAACGTATCGAACATCCTCCATACTCATTTCAATCCATTCCCACAGAAACAACCCTGTCAGTTGCTGCAGACTTTTTGGAGAACTGGTAGCAGATCCTCAAGATCCTGTTCCAGCATATCCCAAACATGTTCAATGGTCTGTCTAAGTTATGGTGCCAAGGCAATATGGAGAATTAAAGAGGTTATCCACCATAAGGGGATTTTAATACCTACCTGGCAGACAGTAATGTACATGCTTAGGAAGGATCTGTGCTGGTCTTCGGGCTAAATGGCTATGCTGTGAGATTACCATAACACTGTGGATAGCTTTTTGTGAACTGGTCTTTCCTGTTTGAGTTTTCAGATTGATCTCTCTCCCACCAAGCGATCGCTCCACCCATTGAAGCAGACAGGCTCCCTGTCATCAGCTGACTAGTGAGTCAGGTCTTGGCTGCATTGCAACCTGGGAAAAATCTGAGACAACAGTCATTTTGTATGCTGGTAAAAATAAATATTGGGGGTGAAAATCACATAAGAATTGTGAGAAAACCGTCACGCACAGGTACAGACACTATATTATGAACTACACTAACTTTACAGCCCCTGTAGCATAGTCAAATAAAAAAAATCCTGAAATACTCCTTTTGTCTTGTTCCTCTAACTCCTACTTAGTGATCTGTCCGCCAATAAAATGGAGCATTGTACTTTTGAAAGATGACACTGGTTGGTGAAGACTTAATGATAATATGGGTGCCGAATGATTAACGAACATGTCTCAATAACCTTTACAATTCAAGGGTTTGATAAAATGACCAGCACTCCTGGGGCATGCTAAGTAAACCAGAATTTGACACCACCACTGGCCTGTTGAACCCCAATGGCCCTTGACAGACTTTGGCTGATTCACCCCAGTTAACGCAAGGTATGCCACATGGTAATCGTGGAAATTTGTCTTACTTTCTCACTGTTGTACAGGTGGGTCAGGTGGTCCACTGTGGTACATTGTTGCTAAGATTCCAAACGTGCTTCTTGATGCCCTCCTCATGGATCAACTATATGAGGCGTGCTGCTGTGTAATCTTTTGTTGACTTTCTGTCCATGGTATATACAGTGTTAATACTGTGACTGGGTAACAGCCAAAAGTATGTCTAAGAAATACTAGGATCACACCTTTTGGTCCCCAGCAATCTGCCCACTGTCAGAAATTCTCAAGTCACCACATTTACCCCTGACTGGCAAATGTTGCTTTCTACTGTGCGGAGAGGTCAGCACATTATCTAAGAGGTCAGGCGCCAGCTGTTCCTAATGCAGTGGTTGTTCAGATGTGTGTAGTGTGAACAGTCTCTCAGATACAACCTGCTATGCAGTTTTATCATTATCGACTTCTGTTCTCTAGGGGCAAAATAGTCCTATATGAGACTGTGACTAAGCATTTCTGTCTCGTCATGGTGCTAGCTTAAAGGGGTACACTGCTGCTCAGCGTTTGGAACAAACTGTTCCGAATGCTGGAGCCGGACCCGGGATGTGATGTCAGCCCCGTCCCCTCAATTCAAGTCTATGGGAGGGGGCATGACTGCTGTCATGCCCCCTCCCATAGACTTGCATTGAAGGGGCGCAGTGTGACTCCATGAGGGGGGGCTATGAAATCGCACGCTCCCGGCTCCAGCGTTCGGAACTGTTAGTTCCAAACGCTGAGCAGCGGAGTACCCCTTTTAAAACAAACTTTGACATTCAAGTTTACATCTCAATTCTTTCCTCAACTATAAATAACTATGTAGGGATTATGTTCCTGTTGGGAAATGTCACAGGGATGTCAGGTATAACATGATCACATTGGCATTTATAGTTGCTTCACATTTGTGGGTGGCTATTTAACAGTGTGCAATGGGAGCGTGCACCTCTTCAACCTTGTATACACCTACATGGCCTGCCAAAAGTATAGCAAGGCTTTATAACTAGTGTTCCACCCAGTGAATCAGGCCAACAATTGTTTGCTTGTAACTATGGGTGGAGTAGAGACTGAAAGTTTGCCGATTGTGTAAACCTACAGATTGGAGTAAGGACTTTATTATATAGTGATTTATATGGAAACCTTCCGGAGACTGAGAATAGAACTGTAATCCGGGTTATCCTGACAGTATAGATTTAGAATAGGTCATTGTATTGACCTTTCATGCACTGGAGTGTTCTAAGTACAACACTAGTTGATCTACCAACATATTATTTTAATAGTTTTTTAGTTTTGTATATGTGATATGGAACATGTATTTAACATTTATTGTTTGAAATACATTAAATGGGCACTGTCAGATACAAAAACTTTTGATATGTTGTAAAGCAGGCAAAACCAATAGGTTTTGCAATTGCCTTCATTAGAAAATTTTCAGTATTTCAGACTGAAAAAGCCAGTCAAACAACTGTCCCCCCCCCCCCTGCCTGCTTAGACACATACTAGTCCTGCTGTGTCCATGCGTCATCACCTATGTCATGGACACACTTCCTTGATTGACAGCTGTGAGCGCAGGGCTAACAGCTGGAGGAAAAATCCTCCCACTGTCAGCTTGTGTCTCGCTACTGTCAGTGAGGGCAAGCTGGGAGTTGTAGTTTTGCTAATGCTAGGGAGATGTGAGCAGACAACATACTGAGGGAGGGGGCGGAGACCTGCACAGTGAGGCCACGCCCCCTCCCTTTGAGAGGAATTCAGACTGAGCTAAATTAAACGTGTAATAAAAAAAGAAATAAAGGTGCTAGACACATAAAAATTAGATGTACATGGTCAGGATTAGGTACTGAGTGATACATTTAAAAAAAAATGTTTTTTGTGTTGGATCTGACGGGTTCGCTTTAAATTTGCGGTCTGTTGTACACCTTCTGTTAAAAAAAATTTGTTCGTTACAGGAAGGGTAACTGGTCTGTAAGGAGCTAATGTGAACAGGACCTTATTTTAAAGGCCTCAATGTAAAACACAAATTGTTGTGTGTCTTTTAAAGGGGTACTCCGGTGAAAACTTTTTTCTTTTAAATCAACTGGCTTCGGAAAGTTATACAGATTTTTACATTACTTCTATTAAAAAATCTTAATCCTTCCTCTACTTATTAGCTGCTGAATACTACAGAGGAAATTCTTTTCTTTTTTGAATGCTCTCTGATGACCTCACGAGCACAGTGCTCTCTGCTGACGTTATTAAGTAATAAGTCTTTATTTATTTATTTATTGTTCTCCATAGTGGGATTTTAACCCAAGGCCCCAGCACTGCAAGGCAGCAGTGCTAACCACTAAGCCACCATGCTGCCCTTAGCCTACATCTGCTATGCACGGTTGCTAAAATGAACAGAGATGTCAGCAGAGAGCACCAGACTCGTGGTCTGGCCAGGACATTTGTCTATAATACGGAATCAAAAATATGCATGTAACATGGTGTGAAACTGGCCTACAGACGATCGTTGGTGGTCCCAGCAGGAGATGCTTTGATTAACCCTTTTTCAAAGGCGCCTTGGATTGGCTGAGCAAAGATATCTCCATGGCTGGTGGTGTGGTAAAAATAAAACCGTCCCACTCCTCAGCCACTGCCGTCATGGTCGCTCCCAGTTCCGGGTCATCTTGGCTTATTGTGACCATGCAATAATTGCCCCACCCCGTTGATGGCAGCAGTATCTCACCTCAGTCAGTGATTGTGACGTTTCTTTAAATTATCATTATTTCGTATTATTTATTATTTTTACTATACTCCACAAATCTTTGCTACAATTGCCTCATATGGACTTGAAATACAAGAGAGTAAAACCGACTGGGTATGTATTAGCAAGGGGATTCTTTTCAGAGCCTCTTACCTCAGGTGGTTGTGTGAGCTCACACACAACAATGGACAGCGTGTAAAGATCGTTAGAGCCCGGTCTGCAGCCTTGCAGCCATATAGATAGAGACAAATGGACTTCCAAGGTGCGGTGGGTCTTTTGCAGCGCTGACTCGGAACAGGCACGTCAGGTGAGCATACATAGTTTATTAAAATGCAACGCGTTTCACCGCACATGCGCGGCTTCATCAGGCATGGTAATCACAGGGAGCCCCCCTCCCTGTGATTACCATGCCTGATGAAGCCGCGCATGTGCGGTGAAACGCGTTGCATGTTAATAAACTATGTATGCTCACCTGACGTGCCTGTGCCTTATAGACAGAAAAAAGTTAACTCTTTAACATCTTCCATATCAGGAATTATAAAAGATCATAAAATTACTGATCATAAAAATTACAAATCATAACCTATTTTAAACATGGCATACAAACTCACTGTGGAAGGTAAGCAAATCTGTGTACAATTTTTATTTTATGTCTTGCTTCTATCTTTTGGTGTGTGAACAAGCTCTGATTTCCAGGTGTGTATCTATTTATATATCGGACTCGTCAAGGAGAACAGCTATATATTAAGGTAATGGGTATCAGAGTAGAGTGTGAGCAATCCTCAGTATGTCCTAAAAAAATAGCTTTTTGATTTATTATTTTATTCTGCATGTTTCTATTGTATTTTATATTTACTGTTTACCTTTTAGCCTCCGGTAAACATACATATCAATTGTAAGACTAAATTTGTGTCCAGGTTATGATTTGTAATTTTTATGATCTGTAATCTTACAATCTTTTATAATTCTTGATATGGAAGATGTTAAAGAGTAAACTTTTTTCTGTATAAGTCCCCCCCCCCCCCCCTCCCTGTGATTACAATGCCTGATGAAGCCGTGCATGTGCAGTGAAACGCGTTGCATTTTAATAAACCTTTTATACTCGCCTGATGTGCCTGTTCCGAGTCGGCGCCGCAAAAGACCCACCGCACCTTGAAAGTCAATTTGTCTCTGCGTATGGACTTGGGCTGGGATAAAAGTTACTAACACTCACCTGCCCCAGTCCCTTAATGAGCCAATCCTGATGGTCTCCAGTCCCTGCTGTGGTCTTCCTGCTTTCGGCTCACCATGTAGGAACGCCCTTAGCAGATTGCTGATTGATGCCGGTTACAGTTACAACTATTGATTGGTTGAGTAAGCGCCACTAATCTTCCATGTAGAAATGAACACAGGAAAGTTGCCGGGGCCCTGGTTACTAGTTATTGGAGCAGTTCCCACCACTGCTCCCTTCTCTAGAGGCCTTCAGTGACATGGCTCTTCCTAGGAGCTAATTGGGAGAGTAGCAGCAAATATTAGAAGCAGCACAACCAACAAGTGTATGAAGATTGCAGGGTGTAAGCGGAAAACAAACAGTCCCAGTCGCTGACTGTGGTAGTAGATCCAAATGCTGCTGGAGAGTCCAGAGTGCTGCTGGAGCTTTTGCATTTGGAGCTTATTGGGAGAGATCGGTCACTCCCAGGGAGCAGCGATGGGGACCACCTCTTGTGACTAATAACCAAGGTCCCAGCTGCTTATTATAACTATCTCCACTGTAGAAAGACTTTCCCTTGTACAGGATTGTGTCCTTATCAGCTGCCTAAAGTTTTTAATGTCTTCACGCTGAGACTCTTGGCATGGCATTAGAAGGATTTTTGAGGAAGAAGTGACTTGTGGTTTCCGGGTCTTGGTGCAATTACATGTTTAACATGAGCAATCGGCCGGTGCGCTTCCTGTTTTCCTCCCCTTTTCCTCCTTATATTAGAATAGATTGTGTCTGGAAGCAGCAGGGCTCCTCTATTAAGCCATTAAAGAATATAGGAATTTTCACTTCTGTTCCTGTGTCACATCCTTATGATTAGGCCACTTTCACACAGCAATATTTGGGAGTGTGTCCAAAACACAGAAGAGGTACAAATAACTCCGAGCCTTCATGAACTTTGACCTGCAGTACAGTTCCTAAATCCTCAGCATGTCACTTTCTGTCGGATCTGCTCACGTAGGTTGTGGATTTTTTTCCCATTTACTTCATTAGGGAAATTAAAAATCCATAATAAATCTGCAATGAAGTGTATTGTCCGGAGTCTAAAATTCAGTGCCTTTTTTATTTTTACACTTTTTGCTCAATTCACAACAGAATCATCTGCAGTAAATTCTCCACAACCGCTGTTTCTTACATTTGCAAATCTAGTTGGAAAAACTGTGAAGCCCCTTCTGATAAATAGGTTTTTCTTAAAGGGGTATCGGAAAATAAACAGATTTGATCAATAGGGTTTTTTTTTTTTTTTTTTTTTTTTTGATATTGGAAAGGAAACAGATTTGTAAATTAATTCTATTAGAAAATCTTAATCCTTTCAGTAGTTATCAGCTGCTGAAGTGGAGTTATTTTCTTTATGACAACAGTGCTCTCTGCTGACACCTTTGCTTTTCTCAGGAACTGCCCAGAGTAGGAGCAAATCCCAATAGCAAACCTCTAATTCTTCGGACAGTTCCTGAGACAAGCAGAGGTGTCAGCAGAGAGCACTGTTGTCATAAAGAAAATAACTCCACTTCAGCAGCTGATAACTAATGGAAGGATTCAGATTTTTTTTATAACTTTCCGGAGCCAGTTGATATGTATAGATTCCCCCCCCCCCCCCCTAGAATACCCCTTTAACCAGAAAAATATATGAAATTATATTGTCACCATTACCAGAGAACAAGTCTTATGAAAGCTGGGAGTTGTCCATGCAAGCTGGGAGTTGTAGTTTTGAAAAAGCTGGAGGCACCCTGGTTGGGTAACACTGGCCTAGAAGGATAAAGTTTACATTTATTTATTTTTTTTGTCCACGCTACTTTGTCTCCCTTCAAATGTAGCGCAGATCTGTCTGGGATTAAGAATGAAACGAAAGAACGAAAAAAACTTCTGTTCATTTAATGGAAGCCGTAATTCCTGAGCGGTCAGCCCCGTGTTCCCTCATGTGTATGGACTTAAATAGCTGACCCAGTGACCCTTCTTAACTAGCAGCTTCAACATGTCTGGTTATCCAGTCTCCCATGACGGAGATCCCGCAGTCCTTCCTTGTATCTTCCTCTAGGAATACGGTATAACTGGTGTATCCCATGGGTTATTCCACCATTCATTTTGTGTGCAACAAACTTGCATTATGTAGATTTTGTATGGTTAACGTTAAAGAGATCTGGTTTAGTTTTTCTTTTTCTTTTTTTTTTTTTTTAGTTCTCCCCTCAGTGATTACATCAGAGAAAGTTTGGGGAACAGTTGTGGCTTAACCTTTTTCCTCAATGCAGAGAGTCTACAGACTCTCTGGGGGAGCTTTATCAAAATCAGTTCAGAGGAAAAGTTGACCAGTTACCCATAGAGACCAATCAGATTGCTTTTTTTCATTTTTAAAAAGGCCTCTGAAATATAAAAGAAGCGATCTGATTGGTTGCTATGGGCAACTTGTCAACTTTTCCTCTGCATAGGTTTTGATAAATCCCCCCCTCTGTCTCTATTGAAGACCAGGATAGACAAGGTACCTCCCGTTTTAGAAGACTTTCTTCATGTCATGGTGACTTTTTAAGAAGGTTTTTTTTGTTGTCCGTAGGTGTGGGGCCCCCAGAATCCTACCAATCACAGGTACCTCTTGACTTTACCTAGGATGGGTTCACACCACGTTTTTGCAATACAGTTCCCGTATCAGGTTTTTGATTAAAAAAAAAAAAAAAAAAAGATTCCTCGACCTGTATACAAATTTTAATCCCTGTACGGTTTGAAAAATGATGTCTGGTTGCATCCGCTTTTTAGGAAAAAAAAAGCATACATTTTTAACTTTTTACTGCATTATGAATAAAGTTTTACTTTGTTTGATTGAAATTCCAAGAAAAAAACTGTGCAAAGTCAAAATCTGTGTGGAGAAAACTGGATGGAACCGTACACACATACAGTTCTGTATGGTTCCCATTGACTCCCATGTAAAAAAAAAAAAAATTTAATAAATAAAAAATAAACTTATACGTTTTTCAATATGGTTTTTCACCCGCACCATAAACCGTGGTAGACTACGGTTTTTGGTACGGGAAAAAAAACTGACAAAACCGTACTTGATGCAAAACGGACACAACCTGATGGATTGTTAAGCATACGGTTTTCAATAGGGTTCTGTACGGTTTTCAAATTGAAAACCTATACGGGAACTGTATTGCAAAAACGTGGTGTGAACCCGGCCTTAGAGACACTAGCCAAGCATTATATGGATCTTCTATGAGCCCTTGCATAAGTGACAATGCATTTTGAGGGGGGGATATGCAGAGGTGAACACAGCAGAGACTCTCAGGGAGGCGTCTCACCACCAGCATCCTCACCGCTCAGAACTTCTAACATGTCACTGTAACCGTTTTCTGAAGCTAGAGGAACTCTTAAATAATGTTTTTATTCATTATGTTGGCCATACAAAATGCAAAAGTTGATCTACTGATTTTGAAGGGATTGGTTGACAGGTTGTTGCACATAACACCCCTTTGTTGGTTTAAAGGGGTACTCCACTGCCTAGGCATTTGGAACATTTTGTTCCTAATGCTGGGTGCAGGGGTCATGATGTCACGGCCACGCCCCCTCCCATAAACGTGCATTGAGGGGGCGTGGCATGATGTCACAAAGGGGCATGGCCGTGACATCACAACCCCCTCAGCCCGCACCCCGCAGTGGAGTACCCCTTTAAGAAGCGTTTAGTGGCTTTATCATGCGGCCAGGCTCCAGAAATGAATGCTGGATGGTTTGTGCAGCCCAATGAATATGCGAGTCTACTACACATCTCCTGATGAAAAGGGGCAATGTGCAGACAATATCGAGAATTTATATGGCCGCACAAAAGATGTCTTAGGCTCGGTTCAGACTACGGAATCTCCAGGCAGAAAATTTCCTCCCGGAGATTCCGAGTGCGGCCAGCGCCAGCTGAATCAGTCGGCGCTAGGACCACGCGGACACTGCAGTCTCCAATAGACTGCAATGTGTTCCGTGCGGATTTCCACCTGAAGAAAGGGCACCGCCTTTCTTCTGGCGGAAATTTCCAAGCGGATTGTCCGTTCACAAATTCCGAAGTGTGAATTTGTGAACGAAAAATCATTCACTGCACTATACATTTTAGCAAGCGGAATTTCCGCCCGCAATTTCAAAGCAAAATTGCAGGCGGAAATTCCGTAGTCTGAACCTAGCCTTACAAGCATATGCTTAAAGGGGTACTTAGTGGAAAATGATTTTCTTTTTGGAACACAGAGCTCTCTGCTGACATCATGACCACAGTGCTCTCTGCTGACATCTCTGTCCATTATGGGGACCCCTAGTGTTTTTTTGTTTGTTTTTTTTATTCATACATAAGCCATGATTTCTATAAAAATGAAATAAAATTTCATTTTCATAGAAATCATTAGAAAGTTTCATCTTTGCCAAGATGTACAACAGTTTTTGAATCTTACAGTGCCCATTTAAGTATCCTCCTGTTATAGATATATATTTAATAAATGTAATCTTAGTTTTGGTTTTACACTCCCCAGTCATTTAGGAAAAGCAAAGAACTATACAGGAAATCAGACTGGCACCTGTCATCAGAAGATTAAAGGGGTATTCCAGGCAAAAACTTTTTTATATATATCAACTGGCTCCAGAAAGTTAAACAGATTTGTAAATTACTTCTATTAAAAAATCTTAATCCTTTCAGTACTTATGAGCTTCTATGAGCTATAAAAAAATTTTTTTCCTGGATAACCCCTTTAAGTCAACTCAAAACCCATTGAAGAGCCTTGAAAAATTGGCATCAATTGGGTCCAGGTTGCAAATAACCTTTAAAGGACATGTCCGGTGCTCACTTTTCTTATTGTATCCGTTCCGGGCTGCAAAAAAAAATAAAATAAGCTTTCTCTTGCCTGCCTACGCTCCCCCGGTCCTCGGTAAAGGTGTTCGGTCCCCGGGCTGTATTCTTCTTACTTCCTGTTAGCCCGGCACGTCACATGGAGCTTCAGCCTATGAGCTTCTGAAGTTAAGGTTGGTGTCATCAGAGAGGACTTAGACAGAAAAGAACAACCTTAACTTCAGAAGCTCATAAGTAGAGATGAGCGAACTTACAGTAACTTCGATTCGTCACGAACTTCTCGGCTCGGCAGTTGATGACTTTTCCTGCATAAATTAGTTCAGCCTTCAGGTGCTCCCGTGGACTGGAAAAGGTGGATACATTCCTAGGAAAGAGTCTCCTAGGACTGTATCCACCTTTTCCAGCCCATCGGAGCACCTGAAAGCTGAACTAATTTATGCAGGAAAAGTCATCAACTGCCGAGCCGAGAAGTTCGTGACAAATCGAATTTACTGTAAGTTCGCTCATCTCTACTTATAAGTACTGAAAGGATTAAGATTTTTTAATAGAAGTCATGTACAAATCTGTTTAACTTTCTGGCACCAGTTGATTTAAAAACAAATGTTTTCCATCGGAGTACCCCTTTTAATAAAATGATTCAGCTTTTCTTCTGAAGAACATCACATTGAATGCTGGTGAGACTTGTCAGAATTGTAAAACGGGAAGAATAGCGGAAAAGACGTATAGCGGAGGCTGCGGGTTTCGCCTCTTCAGTAGTCACATACACTTGATGGTATTGTTACGGGGCTCCTGGATGTTTTTGTCTTCCCTTTTTATAATTATACAGTCTGACTCTCGGTGTCATCCGTCCTTTGGCTGTGTATAGCTGCTGTTTAGTGTATTGTAAACCCTGCTGGTGTCCTGCACCCAGACATCAGTGACAATGGAAAAAACATATTATTTGCAATTTTGTAGCACTAATATACAGTGCAGTATTTGTAGTCGTAGTCGCTCATATCCGTTCTGGTCCCATCTATGGCTCAGCACAATACAGCTGCATTTTTGTGTTATTATTAGAACGCAGTGGTCCTCACACTGTGGCCATTTAGATGTTGCAAAACTACAACTCCCAGCATGCCCGGACAGCCGTTGGCTGTCCGGGCATGCTGGGAGTTGTAGTTTAGCAACAGTTTGGAGACCACTGCAATATATCAGAAGCTCTTTATTTGACAGCAGTTCTTCATCTCTAAACTGTAAATATAAAATAAAATAAATAAATTAAAATAAACAAGTAAATAAAAAAATGTGCGTGCCTGATTTATCGGGAACTAATCTGTCATAATTCTGAAGTGTGTTTTTATGTATTAAAAGCAATCAAAATGTTATAAAGTGTATTAATACCTTCCATGGGAAGTATATCCTGTACTTTTGCTTGTCCGGTCTTTTGCGGTCACCTTGTGCATAGCTCACCTTTTTGGTATGTGTTTTTCTGCAGCTGGATAAACTTGTTGTCAATAATTATGGGAGTAGTGCACCCTCTTGTGGAAAACCTTATGTACTACAATTGGAAAACTTCATACCTTAGATCAAGAAATCTAGCAATTTGTCTTTTTTTTTTTTTAAATGGCTTCTCAGGTTTATTGTAGGGGTAGTGGTAGTAGTTTATTTATATATATATATATATATATATATATATATATATATATATATACATTTTTTGTTATATATAATTTTTGTATTATTTATATATATTAATAATACAAAAAATTGATATATATAGATACATTTTTTGTAATATATATAATTTTTTTGTATCATTATTATTATTAATAATATATATAATACAAAAAATTATATATATCCAAAAATTATAATTTTTTGATATATATATATATATATATATATAATTTTTTGTAATATATATTTTGTATTATATTTATTAAATATAATAATAATTATAAAAAATACAAAAATTTAATATTTTTTTTAACCAACATATATATAATAATACCAAAAAATTATATACATTTTTTGATATATATAATTTTTTGTATCATTATAAAATATATATATATATATGTTTTGTATTATTAGTTTTTTTTTTTTTCTTGTGTAGATAATCTTTATGAACATTTTAAGATTGTCAACCTACCAAACTGTTGAATATCAGGTTAAGTGACAAGTGCAGATAGTGAGCTGCCCATAGCAACCAGAATGATGCCTTCTTACATATTGTACGGATTGGTATGGACAACTCCTCCTTTTGACTGCTCTTGTTTCTATTCACTGTTCTGTTACTAGATCCTAAAATAACAAAACGCTATATGTGGTGGCAGCCGCACAGTATTCTTCACTGGTGTCTTCTCACCTTCATTATTCATTGTCTTACAAGATGTTACATTCACTCCGCAAGCTTCATATCACAACTTTAACCTGTCTGTGTGGGAATCGAGGAATCTTTAAATCTGTCATTGAACTATGTGTTAGAGGCTTTCACCTAAATATATGTGTAAGGATTCAGAGCTGGCGAGACTTGTCACCCCTTCTCTGCCCTCAATTGTTATTCAGTGTGGAGCTGGAGTGCCAAGCAATCTGAGAGACTGTTTACTATGGAGTTGCTGCCTGACAATCCTTTGCCTTTGGTGAACACTTATTTATTTATATATATGTATTTGTGCCCCCATAGATTAACATTTGCATCAGTAACTCGTTATATGGTACGAACTACTACCATGATGGCAATATGTAATGAGGCCTTTAGTCGTGGAGTCCGGTCTGTAGATCACCAGGCTACGTCCTGTTTGCCAAGGATTTCCCAGTAACCAGTCATTCTTAGTTTGGTTTGTGTTTTAGCTCTGTCCTGACAGCAGGGACGGAAAAGCAGCTATATGACCTTTCCCTTCTCTGCCTGAGTTTAGAAGGGTTTGCCTGGGAACTAAATTTTATGTTTGAATGTGGCAAATAAAAATAAAAAAAAATTTCAATAAATAGATAAGTAAAAATAACCTGTACTCACCTGTCCCAATCCCCCTGCCACTGCTAGGTAAGTGTTGATAAAGGCGAGTATTTTTATTTTTTATATAGTTGTTTTTTTGTTTTTTTTTTAAATATATATACTTGGGCCTGGTCACATTTATACATAAAAATAGTTCCCAGATGGCCCATTTATATTTTGGTGCAGCATCAGATAATATTCAATAATTTAACTTTTAGGGTAAGGTCCCACGTAGCGTATTTTGCTGCATATCTTCTGCGAAGTATTTTTTTACCCATTGAAGTCAATGGGTAGCAAAACTAGCTGAAGAAAATACACAGCGTGTACGCTACGTGGGACCCTACCCAAAACCTGTATACATTTTCACAGAAAGTTGATAAACTTTGCAAATACTTTACTCTGAATAGGTTTTGAATTATTTAATGTGTTTTTCTCCAATCACTTACAGTATATAGCTTCTTCTGCTGGTTGACCCTAGAAAGAGACGGCAGCTAATCTCCTCTGAGCTGTTAAACATGTCCTAAAGCTGGCGGCCATACACATCAGATTTTAGCTGTGCTCGTTCACTTGTCTGCACCATAAGCATGCACAGCTCCGCATTCTATGATTATTCATGACATATGCATTTTGGAGAATACCCTCCCCCCCCCCCATAGCACAGGCAAACGATTCGGCTATCTGTTACCTTAAGTATTTGGCTAGCTGAAAGGGGGTTATCAAGGAATAGAAAAACAGAGCTAATTTCTTTGAAAAAAACAGCTCCACTTCTGTCCCCAGCTTGTGTGTGTTATTACAACTTTGCTACATTCACTTCAATGGAACTGAGCTGCAGAACCACACACAACCTGGAGACAGACGGGGAGCTTTTTTATTTATAAGAAATTAGCACTGTTTTTCTATTCCTGGATAACCCCTTTTAAAGGGGTACTCCACTGGAAAACATTTTCTATTAAATCAAGTGGTGCCAGAAAGTTAACCAGATTTGTAAATTACTTCTGTTTAAAAATCGTAATCCTTCCAGTACTTATCAGCTGCTGTATACTACAGGGGAAGTTTTCTTTTTGAATTTCCTTTCTCTCTGACCACAGTGCTCTCTTCTGACAACTCTCTCCATGTCAGGAACTGTCCAGAGCAGCAGATGTTTGCTATGGGGATTTGCTCCTACTCTGGGCAGTTCCTAAAATGGGCAGAGGTGTCAGCAGAGAGCACTGTGGTCAGAGAGAAAGGAGATTCAAAAAGAAAACCACTTTCCCTGTAGTATACAGTGTACAGCAGCTTATAAGTACTGGAAAGATTAAGATTTTTAAATAGAAGTAATTTACAAATCTGATAAACTTCCTGGCACCACTTGATTTAAAAGAAAATGTTTTCCAGCGGAGTACCCCTTTAAAGAGGTTTTCCAAGACTTTGATATTAAAGGGGTATTCCAGGAAAAAACTTAATTTATATATCAACTGGCTCCAGAAAGTTAAACAGATTTGTAAATTACTTCTATTAAAAAAATCTTAATCCTTTCAGTACTTATGAGCTTCTGAAGTTAAGGTTGTTCTTTTCTGTCTAAGTGCTCTCTGATGACATGTGTTTCGGGAAACGCCCAGTTTAGAAGCAAATCCCCATAGCAAACCTCTTCTAAACTGGGTGTTTCCCGAGACACGTCTCATCAGAGAGCACTTAGACAGAATAGAACAACCTTAACTTCAGAAGCTCATAAGTACTGAAAGTATTAAGATTTTTTAATAGAAGTAATTTACAAATCTGTTTAACTTTCTGGAGCCAGTTGAGATATAGATATATATAGATATATATAGATATATATATATATATATATATATATAAAAAAAAGTTTTTTTCCTGGAATACCCCTTTAAATTCAGGTCTCCATTGATCAATGGATTTGAAGAAGGCCCCTAACATAGATTTTCTAGTGGCTGTGTCTGGTATTGCAGCTCAGTCACATTCCCACAGGTTAGGAAACACTGCATTAGGTGGTACTATATGTGGCGCTACGTCTGGTAAATAATGAAGGTGGTATGGTGCTCACAGGAGGGCCAGACCTCCACCGATCTGGTATTGATGACCTATCTCAAGGATAGTCCATCCATATAAAAGTCTCGGAAAAACCTTTAAAGGTATTACAGGATTATTTCTTTAAAAAAACAAAAAACAAAAAAAAAAGCACCACTTCTGTCCTCAGGTTGTATGTGGTATTGCAGCTCCGTTCCATTGCAGTAAATGGAGCCAAGTTGTAATACCACACACAACCTGAGGACAGGGGTGGTGCTAAAGGAACTTGCTTTGTCTTTCTATTCACTATTTTAGCTTTGTATGTGACTGGAGAAGAAATCCTAATGTAATTCATGTCCAGTACAAGGCTTTAGGAGTAAAGGATTTACAAAGTTTCTTAATAATTTACGGTTTGTTCTTTATCACGTCTTGAATGTTGGTGACCTCTCATTGTGTTCTTAATGTTGGGTGAAATCTATGGGTCATTTCTTCTGTCAGACTGATTTTGTCTTTTGTCTCCTGTTTTTTTCTTTTTTTCCTCCCCCATAAATCATTTGATTTATATCAGACATTTAAACGTCTCATGGTAGATGAGGTAAGTGTTACGTGTCCCTGATGTGCCCGCGGCTGCTTATCTTGTGCGACTGAAATGTATATGGTAAAATTTTAGCTTTAACCTGACCCCCACCAGACCTAAAATTCTTATAATGGTTATAAATGTGCAGATGGTCAATGATCAGAGAAATAACCTCCTGATATTATGTTGGTTTTTCCCAACCAGGGTGCCTCCAGATGGTGCAAAACTACAACTCCCAGCATGCCTGGACAGCCTTCGGCTGTCCAGGCATGCTGGGAGTTGTAGTTTTGCAACATCTGAAGGCACCCTGGTTGGGAAACGCTGTCTTATGTAAATACTAGAGATGAGCGAACTTACAGTAAATTCGATTCGTCACGAACTTCTCGGCTCTGCAGTTGATGACTTATCCTGCATAAATTAGTTCAGCTTTCAGGGGCTCCCGTGAGCTGGAAAAGGTGGATACAGTCCTAGGAGACTCTTTTCTAGGACTGTATCCACCTTTTCCAGCCCACCGGAGCACCGGAAAGCTGAACTAATTTATGCAGGAAAAGTCATCAACTGCCGAGCCGAGAAGTTCGTGACGAATCGAATTTACTGTAAGTTCGCTCATCTCTAGTAAATACCAATGCATCAATGAAAATTAATTAGTTTTATTAAACCGATTTGGCTATATATGCACGGCCTGATTTACTGACATATACATTTCAGCCATCTTTGTGTCTGTCTGGTTTCCTTATATCTTACCAGAGTATGCTGCTATGCTTATGTGCAACTAACCCCATCTGAGTGAATTACGAATGCAAAAAGCATGGTTTATATTTTTTTATTAATGTACAGATATTCTCTGGCAGTATTTTTTATAGCCTTAACATTACCTAAAAAAGGGGGGGGGAAAGCTTTATATAAATAATAAATAAATAAATAATAAAAAGGTTTGCCTTCATATGCCATTAGGGGGAGCATAAGGCTAGGGTCACACTGAGGAATCTCCGGGTAGAAAATTTCCGCCCGGAGATTCCGAGTGCGGCCAGCGCCGACTGAATCTGCCGGCGCGCAGACACTGCAGAGTCTCCAATAGACTGCAATGTGTTTTGCGAGGATTTCCTCCTGAGGAATGAGCAACGCCATTCTTCAGGCGGAAATTTTCAAGCAGATTTTCTGTTCAGAAATTCGGCTTCACAAATTCCGAAGTGTAAATTTGTGAACAGAAACCCATACAGTACATTTTTAGTAAGTGGAATTTCTGCCTGCAATTTCAAAGCGGGAATGCAGGCGGAAAATCCGCAGTGTGAACCTAGCCTAATAGTTTACTGAAGACCATGGGAGCTGAATAGATTTTCGGTGAACTTCCTCTTGTGGTGGCTGCTGTAAGGCCCCTTTCACACTACAGATATCCTGCTTTTTTTTTACTGCCATTATTTTATAAGAACTGATGAAAAAAACTGATGCAATAACTGGTAATAACGGATGAGAACTGGTGAGCATCATCCCTTATTTTTTTTTTTTCTTTAAAAAAATCTGATGTTATTCATCAGTTATCATCCGTTATTACCAGTTACATCCATGTTTTTTTAAATCCGGTTTTTAACTCTTTGCTGTACTGAGCATGCTCAGTACAAAAAAAGGATATAAAAAAAAACCTGACAATAACTGATGTTTTTTTTTTTTTTTTTTTGAATATCCGGTTCCCATAGACTTCAATGTAAAATTTTAACGTCCGATTTTTCACAATTTTTTTGCCGGACCAAAAATTGGTGTGCATGCAACGTCTTTTGTGCCGGCAAAAATAACTGACATTAGTAAAAACGGACATGCCTGATACAAAAGGATGTTCAAAATATCCCATTGACATGAACAGGATTTTTTTACGTCCGTTTTCAGGACTTTTTGCCAGGAGTAATAACGGAGGTTTTTTACAGGATGATACCTTTTTTCATTTTTTATTTTTATTTTTCTATTTGAACATTTCTGGTGTATTACAGTACATTTGACCGCTTCCCTGCGGCACTTACATTGCCGCTTTGATTTATTTGCTTCTGTTTGATGTTTTTCTCTGAAATATTTTAAAACCACTTACACAGTTTTTCTCTATCAAAAAAGAAGACTAACCCTACACTAATCTGCTACCATTTCTGTACGCATGTTCAATTCTGATAAACAATACGATGGGGGAGATTTATCAAAACCTGCTGAGTTGCCCATAGCAACCAATCAAATCATTTTCACTTCTCGCAGGCCTTTTAAAAAATGAAAGAATCGATCTGATCGGTTGCTATCGGCCACTTGGCAACTATTCCTCTGGACAGGTTTTGATAAAATCTCCCCCAATGTGCATATATGCCGTCTCCATTTTATTAGCAATTACTTATATGGACTATAGGATGGATGCCAATGGGTTGTCTTTGTATTATAAAGCTGGTTAAAAGCCCCTCTGTATCTATTCTTAGTTTGTAATCTAGTCTGTGTATTAAATGGTCACTCTCATGAAAACAAATTTTTGCTATTGCCCTCCTTATGGGAAATAAAAAATATTTCTAATCTACTTTGTTTTTTGTTTTTTTTATATAAAGTTTTCTATGTTTTATTTGTGCTTAAAAAAGCTCAGGAGCACATTTTCCCCCCATCTTATACACAGACTTAGGACCAAAGCCCAAACACAGGAAGTGCAGCCTGGAGTGCTGAGGGGGGTGTGTCCAAACAGCATATGGCAGTTAAGTGTGAGAGGAGCTATGATTGGATGAGGTTGGACAC
Source organism: Hyla sarda (assembly GCF_029499605.1). Lineage (NCBI taxonomy): Eukaryota > Metazoa > Chordata > Amphibia > Anura > Hylidae > Hyla > Hyla sarda. The sequence goes on along the minus strand of NC_079192.1, from coordinate 372,536,725 downwards.
ACCCCCCTCAGCACTCCAGGCTGCACTTCCTGCGTTTGGGCTTTGGTCCTAAGTCTGTGTATGAGATGGGGCAAAATGTGCTCTTGAGATTTTTTTTTTTAAGCACAAATAAAACATAGAAAACTTCATTTATTTTTTTTTAAAACAAAGTATATTAGAAGTATTTTTTATTTACCATAAGGAGTGCAATAGCAAAAATGTATTTTAATGAGAGTGACCCTTTAACTTATCTTAAAGAAGAAATACGGGATTGAAAAATGTATCTCCTATCCTAAGGATAGGGGAGAAGTTTCAGATTGCGGGGGGTCCGACCGCTGGGGCCCCCCGTGATCTCCTGTACCGGGCCCCGGCTCTCTGGTTAGAGAGGGCGCGTTGACCACCGCACGAAGCAGCGCCCGACATGCCCCCTCCATACACTGCTATGGGAGAGCCGGAAGTGGCCGAAGGCAGCGCTTCGGCTCTCCCATAGCAGTAAATGGAGGGCGCGTGTCAGCCGCCGCCTCGTGCGGTGGTCGACACATGCTCTCAATGCAGAGAGTCGCGGCCCCATACGGGAGATCGTGGGGGGCCCCAGCGGTCTGACCCCCCCGCGATCTGAAACTTATTCCCTATCATTAGGATAGGGGATAAAATGTTAAATCTCGTAGTTCTCCTTTAAGCTTGATCATAGAAGTGGTCGATGTCCATGTAAGGCAGAGTTTCCCAACCAGGGGGCCTCCAGGCGTTGCAAAACTACAACTCCCAGCATGCCCGGACAGCCAAAGGCTGTCCGGGCATGCTGGGAGTTGTAGTTTTGCAACATCTGGAGGCACCCTGGTTGGCAAACACTGATGTAAGGCCTCATTCACATCTGTGTCGGGGAGCTCTGTTCACATAGGGGGACATTTATAAAAGCATTTACTCCCTTTTTTCTTGCTTATATTTGTCTCTCAAATGTTGCATATGCGACTACGCATTTTTCTGTGAGACTTTTTGCCTGCTGAGTGAGAAGATTTTTCTGTTTTGCTTATGTAAGCAAGTTTTGAAAATGAAATTGCAGTGGTCAGAGACTTAAAGTGCGACTTTTGCAAAAAAAAAAAAAAAAAGTCGCTCACCATGAAAAAATGCCATACATTTACTCCAGCTCAACCCTGGCTTACAAATTTTGCTTACATGAGCAAAATCTCAAAATGGAAAACAGAATGTAGGAAAAAAAATCAGATTTACTTACGTGTGACATATTTATAAAGGCCGTGTGATTTGTTAAATGTTTTGCTTACGTTCAACAAATTTATTAAGGAAAACTGTCAGCTTTCTCCCCCTGCACTAACCATCAGTACTGGCTGGTAGGGGGACGCTGATCAGTTTGATGCTTGCCGTGCCCGGATCTGCCGCGCCGTTCGGCCCTAATCTTCTATTTTTGGGATATGCTAATGAGGTGCTTACTGGCACCGGCCCGGGCTAACTGGCACTCTGACGTCAGTGCCGCCCGGCTCATCAATATTCCTCCCCTCTCTCTTCATTACAGAGTGGGGAGAAGAGGGAGAGGCGGAGAGAGGAATATTGATGAGCTGGGTGGCGCTGCGGAAGGCGGTTCTGACGTCAGTGCCAGCACCTCATTAGCATATCCCAAAAATAGAAGATTAGGCGGCTCCGTGCACGGTAAGCATCAAACTGATCAGCGTCTCCCGCACTACCAGCCGGTACCGCTGGTTAGTGTGGGGGGAGAAAGATGACAGTTTTCCTTTAAGCAAAATAAAACTAAAAAAAAAAACAAACCTACATAAACAAGTTTTTATAAATGTCCCCCATTATCCGTTCATATGAGCGGAGAAAGAAATATTGGGAAAATGGACCCTAGACTGAACCTAACAGACCCTAATCAGAGACAATGAGACCCGTCGGGACTGATCGGTGTCTGTTGTGCAATGAACCGTCCAGCTCTGTTTTATCTGCAACGTGCTCTGTGACATTGCTACTGAATGACGCTCCAACACAGATGTGAACTTGGCCTAAACCATCTGTACTTGTAGCTGTGGCCCCTAAGAGCACCCCATGGAGAACAAAAAACACCACATAGTCTAAATAGCAAACCAAAAGCACATGAAATGCTCTTTTTATTTATTTATACAGAACAGCTGAATTACTATGCCAATTAGTGGTATGTATAGAAGTCTTATGTGCCTAAACAATATAGGGCAATGTTTCCCAACCAGGGTGCCTCCAGCTGTTGCAAAACTACAACCCCCAGCATGCCCAGACAGCCAAAGGCTGTCTGGGTATGCTGAGGGTTGTAGTTTTGCAACAGCGGGAGGCACCCTGGTTGGGAAACACTGGTATAGGGTATGCACACAATCACATTTTATTCTAACAGGAACAGTCACCCCATCTTTAGACAAAGCTGTTTTGGGATCCCTTGCCACTGTAAATTATAGTGTCATGCTCTGCCCTCTATGGCCTACACACAACACAGTTAATCACCATTCCAAAGAGTTAATAGAATTATATCATTGTTTCAGTAATGGGAAGACAACAGACACATACCTATATCCACTCGGCTCATGTAATTTGAAAGCCAATGTATTACCCACATGGTATACACTTGCCCAGGTATATGAGCCCTCGTGACTTTTTAGTGGCAGTGCCCACATAAGGGCTTCTCCCAGCTTCTCAGACCTATTCAGTATTAAGAGTCTAAGCATCTAGTAGGAGGCTTTACAGGAATCCCCCTAGGACAGTATAAAGAGGGTTCATGTGCACACTGTGCCGGTCACCAGTCAAACCCTGAATCAGAAGATTTGGGGCTGAACAGGTTTGCAGTAGATGCACCATCATCTTCCCTTTTTAAATAGGCATCTTTTATTGTCAGATAGTTAGATAGAACCTAAACTGTCGACCTAGAATAGACCTGTGAAGCTGCACATGCCGTACACTAGGCGTACCTATCTAGATAAACTAGGCTTCTGTAGACTTGCCTAGAAGTGCTTTATAATTCCACCAGTCGGAGTGTCTCTCCTTCAGGACCGCACCGCCTCTCGGCAAGCAGGCGAGCCTTGTGTGTCAGTCATCTACGTGACGCAGCCGGAGAGAGGTGGGGAGACAGAGCGGACCCTGGGCCCCGTCTCTCTGACTGCTGGCCCGACTCCTAGAGGAATTTTCATAAAGCAGTAATTTGTTAGTATACAGAAACCTAATTTACAGGTATGCGTAGAATAGGCTTGTGAAGACCTAGTGCACTTTGTGAGCACCTAGAATAGGTGACAGTTTTCCCTTTAAGGGTATGATAACACTATAGAATTGTGCTGCATGGACCATATTATTGGTGTGCATGCTGACCCATTCGCACTGCAGAATTAAAGCAGCGGTGAACGCCACTGCTGAAATTCATCCACCAAAAAAATTAACACGTTCATTCTTTCAGCGGAATGAAGTATGGACTGCATTGCTGTCAATGGTGACAGTGCAGGTCCTAGCGCTAAAGGATTTCAACAACGTTCGCTTAGATGGATAGGAATACTGTGCTGAGATTCTGTAGTGTAAACATACCCTTAAAGGTTATTTGCAACCTGGACCCCATTGATGCCAATTTTTCGAGGCTCTTCAATGGGTTTTGAGTTGACTTAAAGGGGTTATCCAGAAAAAAAATTGTTCTAAAAGCTCATAGAAGCTCATAAATACTGAAAGGATTTAAAATGTGATAAGCTCAAGCAGTTAATAATCCCTCCATATACCTAATAAAGTTATAAAACATAACTTTAAATCCTTTATTTAATCACATCTTAAAAGCTCTTGGGGCGGCACACCCACACCACCCCTGCCAGCTGGAAGATCTAAATCCTGGTGGCTTCACTTTATTGTTATTGCACTAGAGCTTGGGAGAGTTGAGTCATTTCCACCATGTCTGGCTTCTCTCATTGCATTTGGAAAATTAATGTCCATTTAGGAGATGTATACATGTGCATGGAAAACCTCAGAGGCCATGCACTTACCCCCAATACAATCCACCTCTGTGCATTCTTGCTCTATTTATTTACTGACCCAATCTGACAATAATTTAGCTATAGTACATATATGGTGCTGTGGATATTTGAGAATAGAGTAGTTGCAAATAAATAACATTCATCCTGGAAAGTAAGGCCGATAAGTTCTTTGGAGAGAATAATTCACATATGATGAAGGGAGCACATTGTATACAGAAGTTTGCATAGTGAGAAGTAAACAGAATTTTTTAAAGGGGTACTCCAGTGGAAAACTTTCCAAATCAACTGGTTCCAAAAAGTTAAACAGATTTGTAAATTACTTCTATTAAAAAATCTTAATCCTTCCACTTATCAGCTGCTGTATACTCCACAGGAAGTTGTGTAGTCCTTTTTCTGTCTGACCACAGTGCTCTCTGCTGACACCTCTGTCCGTGTCAGGAACTGTCGAGAGCAGGAGAGGTTTGCTATGGGGATTTGCTCCTGCGCTGGACAGTTCCTGACACGGATAGAGGTGTCAGCAGAGAGAGTACTGTGGTCAGACTGGAAAGAACTACATAACTTCCTGTGGAGCATACAGCAGCTGATAAGTACTGGAAGGAGTAAGAATTTTACATTTGAAGTTATTTACAACTTATATTTCTATAGACCAGGGTTTCCTAATTAGGGTGCCTGCAGCTGTTACAAAACTACAACTCCCAGGATGCCTGGACAGCCTTTAGCATGCTGGGAGTTGCAGTTTTGCAACAGCTGGAGGCACCCTGATTAGGAAACCTTGCAATAGATCATAGATGTACTGAAGAGGATATTAGTTTTACATATGAATTATGGGTAAGATTTTGGAAACTGTAGCAAATGAGGCTTCTAATATGTATCCTTTTTGTTACACAGCTGGAAAGATTCACAAGTATGAGGATAAAAAAGGAGAAGGAGAAACCTTATATGTCCCACAGAAACTCTGCAAACTACACAGACAACCCTCTGCAGACTCTACAGGAACTCTCTGACGATACTGTGCTGCAGTTGTTCGAGCAGATGTTGGTAAGTGACAGATCAGCCAAGGAAGCGGGAGGAAAAAAAATGTCTTCACATTTTACCTAGGTTTTCAATATAAAATGTTTCCATCCCTTTGTACCTGACAACTTCTTTCGACCTGAAAGGGGGTTGTTCCTCAATTTTTAATGACATTCCTCTCCAAACATCAATGTTTTGGAATTATTAAAATAATAATCAAATAAAAAAAAACAGGTAAGTACTCACTGCATAGGACTTACCTGTTTTTTTTTATTTTATTATTATTTTAATCATAGGACGGGGAAGCATAACTAGACTGTGTGGAGCAATCAAGGCGACTTCCAGCAGTTTAACGCGATACTCCATTCTTCTTCCGGCCTCATAAAACATATATGTATTTGACATGGTGTCCCTAGTGTTTTTTTTCGGTCAGGATGCCCAGTTATATGTGCAGTAAAAAAAAAAAAAAGTGAATGAACTAGGCATGCTCTGTGACCTGTGCAGATTTTATTACACAGGGAGGGTAAGGCTGACCTCTGGCCACTAGCTAACCTATCTACTCATGTTGCCTTTCACTGTAATCCTTTCTGTTATGTTTTCTACAGCTCTGGAAAGTGATCGGTATAGAACAGGAAGTCTTAGCTTATTATTAGGCCTAGTGGCCAGACTGAAAACTGCAAGATTTCAGGATTATTTTATAGTCTAGGCAGGAAAATTAAATAGGAAATTCTTGCAAAATATGTTTAGAAATAAAAATCATAAAACAGGCGTTTCCTTAGTAATACAAAACTTGGGCCCCCTGCACTAGATCATAGGAAACCTACCCAAAGAGTTTTGTGTGACATAAGGCACAACTCTCATTCAGCTGTAACATCATCCACTCATCCACTAGTAGCCCTGGAAACATGCGCAGCTGCTCTACCCAACTCCAACAATGAACTTCTGATCATATCAACCAATCAGATCGCTGCTTTCATTTTTGAAAAGGCCTCTGAAAAATTAAAGAAGCGATCTGATTGGTTGCTATGGGCAACTCAGCAATTTTCCTCTGGACAGGTTTTGATAAATCTCTCCCCATTTCTTTCTCCAAATAGGCATATGGGTGCTTATCTCTCACAGACATAGAAATAATGGTGATGCTGTAGCTAAAAATGCATAGTTTATTTGAAACACTGGCTTCTTAATCAGGTACAATTCTCATAAACAACATTACAGTCTTCAATACAATCATATAGCATCACGTCAGTTAAAGTGATGTAGCACATTAACAAAAACAATAATAAGAGCAAAAATGTATATATATATATATATATATATATATATATATATATATATATATAAACCCATACAAAAAAAACACACATACATTCCCATTTTTTCTCCTAGAACTTCATTTAATCCTTCTGGCTAGTAATGTCCCGATACTGGACATTTGCACAAGTACATGTGCTATCATCGAGGTGTGTGCGGTAAGCCACCTGCACTCTCCGCACGGATCAACTCCTCTGTGCCCACTCCCGAGCTATGCAGGGCGCTCAGCAGCTGCGCGCGTCATAGCTGGCACCCGCATTAACCTTTTTAGGCGCCGCAATCAGAGTTGATCGCAGCATCTTAAAGTCCTGAAGTTAACTACCAGTTAGCTTAGGGATGCTGATCGGGATCACCCCAGTGAAATGCCGGTGTCCCGATCAGCTGAAAGGACGGCCGGAGGTACCTTACTGTGCTCTGTGCTGTCAGATCGTTGTTTCTTTACTGCTCTCAGCCATGGCAGGCAGTAGTAAAGGAGCACTGATAACACTGATCAATGATATGCTATGGCATAGCATTGATCAGTGTATGCAATCTTTGCATGTATTAGTCCCCTATGGGGACTAAAAAATTGTGGGAAAAAAGTGTAATAAATAATAATTATACATGTGAATTAACCCCTTCCCTAATAAAACTTTAAAAAAAAAAAAAAAGGTCTGTACACGTACTTGGTTAAAAAAAATAAAAAAATAAATGGTATTGGGACATCCCTACTTTTGGCCATAGTGTGTTAAAGGAGTACTCTGGTCTATCCAAAGGGTAGGGTATAAGTGTCCGATCGCAGGGGGTCTGACCTTTTGGATAGGGGATAAATGTTAGTAAACGGAAGTACTCCTGTGTAACCTCTGAAATCTATTGGCCAATATTCAGAGATTGTTTTTACGATACATAGACTAACTCTATCCAAGTCAGGTTCATGTTCTGAAGATACAGGTTTAGAAAAAAGAGCATTACTAATGTGAGGCCCACATAAGTCTGTATTTCCAGGTCAATAAGAGGAACAATCAGTGTTCCTCTTGGTGCCTATTTACTGGATCCCCCGACAGCAGAGACATCTGGGTGTATGAGGCTTCTTTCACACTGCCGTTGCGCCCCGTCAAGAACGGCCATCAAACTCCCTCCCTTTTTTTTCTTTTTTTTTTTTAGTTTGATGGCCGTTATTTTGAAGGGTAGTAACATGGTAACAGCGGGCCCCAATGGAGCCCATTATAGTCAGTGGGGTACGTTGGGCACCGCTGGTTTTTAGAGGGAGAAAAAGACGGCGCAAGCTGTATTTTTTTTCTCCTGCTATTTTCCCCGGCGGCCCCGTCATACCACAGTGTGACTACGGTAGTGTGAATGAGGCCTTACAGTGGGATGTACCCAGTCTATTTTCAACTTAGAATAATTGAGAAGCGCCACAAGTTGACTTGCAAAAGGGGTAGTTTCTCCAAGTTTTGGTCATTCAGATTTAGTGTCTGTACATGACGTGTGGTGCATTAAATGTGTAGTGTTGTAATATGGATTTAACTCCTTCTCTTTTCTGTGCATTCCTAGAATGACATGAACCTCAATGAAGAGAAACAGCAGCCTTTACGGGAGAAAGACATCATGATAAAACGAGAAATGGTCTCCCAGTATTTGCACACATCAAAAGCGGTGAGTTTTTATTTATTTCTGTACCACAGCTGCGTGGCATTGTTGGCTGGATATGTATGTATGGCGAGGGCCAGGCCGGTGTCATTCAGCCTAAATGCATTTCGATTCCACACAAAAGAAGAGCTATAAGCAGTACTGATATGAAGAGCAGCTTCCAGCAAGATGCAGACAAATCTTATACAGGTGACTTACACACATATAATTCAGAGGAGGTTACTTAGTATAATGTTTGCACAATGATAAATCATCTGTAAGGTGCCAGTAACCGTTACCTATACTGCACTTCAAAGCTGCTGGATCTATTTGGTATCACAGCACCTTCTGGATACTACCTGTCCTCCTACATCAGAAGGTCAGAATGCAACCTGCATAAATAACCTCATGGTTACAACCAACATATGCCACCATTTGAGTGCTCCTCTGCTTGTGAGGTCTTTGGCTGGCCATACATATCAATCATGTATGTTCACCATCACATACACGCAGTGGTTTGGACTTTTTACATATATTTACTGTTCCCTTTTTAACATTGGTTTGCTTTGAACATAGGGTATGAACAAAAAGGAGAGCACGAGGTCTGCGCAAATGTATATCCAGGATCTGAAATCTGGTCTGGGGGACTCCAACCTTTTGGCCTGTTTAGAGTCCCTGAGAGTTTCTTTAAATAATAATCCAGTCAGGTAAGAAGAAGGTCCTAGTACAAAGAAATAAATCTTGAGCCATGTCCTCACGAGGCAGTTAATGTTTATTTGTAGCCAAAGGGGTAATTTATTTAAATATTTTCCTGGGGCTGTTGTAAAAAAATAAAAAAGTGAAATTTACCTACCCTGCTTTCCTCACAGCTCTTTATGGCTCCTTCTGGTCCCCCCACTACTCGTCTCTTCTCCCTGCTTGAAAGATGAATCTGAGCAGGACCTGCCTGCTTATGCAATCACTGGCCGAGATGGGACAGTGCTGTGACCAGTGTTGGCTTAATGGTCCTGTTCCGACATCTTATCTTGGAAGCAGGAAGCAGACACAAGCAGGCACTGGACGTTTCTGTGACACACCTAGGGACTGTGGCTGACACACTGTTTTGCTGCACCCAGTTTGGAAAGCACTGCTTTAGACAGGCACTGATAAAAATTAGGATTCAGTAAGATTGAAATGCACTTGTCTGATTCTCCTGGATACAAGCAGTACTGAAGGCGTTGTGTGGCTTCTCATCTCCCACCTCTGTAACAATATTATACCGTATTTATCGGCGTATAACACGCACTTTTAAAACTTAAATTTAAGGCAAAAAGTCTGCCTGCGTGTTATACGCCGATAAATCTTCTGGTCACAGATTTAAAGCGGCTGCAGCAGCGTCTGCTTGTTAAGTATTAACAGCACGGCTGTGGCCACTTTAAATCAGTGACCAGCGGCATCTCCTTCCCGCACTGTCACTTGTTTTCACCTGCACTATCCACAGGTACTGGTGTGGTGGATAGTGTGGGAGACGCTGATTAGAATGAGCCCTACTTTCCCTGGATCTGCGCTACCTTTTAATCAGCATCTCCCGCACAATCCACCACACCAGTTCCTGTGGATAGTGCGGTAGAAAACAAGTGAGTTTCACTTTTACTTTTGCTTCATTCCCCCTCACTCCCCCTCCCTCATCATTCCCTCTTTCGTTTTGTTTATTTTCCTTACCTGTCTGCTCTTTGGCAGGTCAGGCGGAGGGTCTTGCAGGCAGTGAAGCAGATGAGTTACGTCCTCTCCCGGCATCACTCACGTCACTTTTCATTTCCTGTAGTCTCCGCCGAAAAGTGACATGCCGCACAGAGAAGCCGGGAGAGGACGTAACTCATCTGCTTCACTGACCCCGCAAGACAGCCGAAGCGCAGACAAGTAAGGAAAGGGGAAGAGTGGTCTTCAACCTGCGGACCTCCAGATGTTGCAAAACTACAACTCCCAGCATACCCGGACAGCAGTTGGCTGTCCGGGCATGCTGGGAGTTGTAGTTTTGCAACATCTGGAAGTCCGCAGGTTGAAGACCACTGGATGCCATAGGAGGAACATGATGGGGGGATGATGAGACGGGGAAATGATGAGGGGGGGGGGGGATGAGACGGGGAAATGATGAGGGAGGAGAATGATGGGGGGATGAGACGGGGAAATGATGAAGGGGGGATGATGGGGGGGGAAGTATGGGGACATGATGAGACTGGGTGTGGGGATGATGAGGGGGGAATGATGAGGGACATGAGACAGGGTGGGGGGGATGATGAGACAGGGGGAAATGATGGTGGGGGAGGCACTAAAGGCTTAATGTATGTATGGCTAGTGGTGGCCTATGACAGGGGGAGATGATGAGACATGGGGGGTAGTGATGAGAGGGGTAAATGTGGCACAGGGACTGATAAAAGGTGACATGGACTAAATTTTAAACAGCCCTATGCAAATGTTGATAGTAGTAACATAACTAACAAAAAAGTTATTATAGTGTGAAGTGTCCTCTGGAGTGTCCTGAGCTTTAAGGAGTAAAACCTCTCAAACCCCTCCCTTCTGTGCTTTCTGATAACTATTGTGATCCACTATGTCCTATGACATGCTATCAAGGGGGCTTCTACTAGACAGTGTATTACAAAACTAAACAATGTATTACAAAAACATGGCTGTTTTCTTCCTAAAGCGGTACCCCATGTGTCTACAGGGTGTTGCCTCCTCAGAACCAGGAAGCTCCTTCCTTTTTTTTTCTTATTGCCTAATTTTTGACATCCTAACTCAAGGGGAATTTTAACCCAGAAAACTGTGATAACTATTTAAAAAAAACTCATAGAATCTAATTTTCACCATATTATGTTACTCACTTCAGGATGACTTCTTAAATTAAATGTTGACATTTTCAGGTCATTTTACAATTTAACTATTTTCACCGTTTTTCTCTTGTGTTTTATTTTTCTTTAGCTGGGTGCAAAATTTTGGCGCAGAAGGTCTAGCCTGTCTCCTTGAGATACTCAGACGACTACAAGATGATCAGACAGGGTAAGTATGGCTGGCATCACACACTGTTGGCATTTGGAATAGTATATATTTTAAAGCTCGTTGTATGGAGATTAGTGGGGCACCTATGGACTTCTATAAGAGCTCAAAGCTTTGTTCCCTATGTATGTCATGCCATGTCCCATCAGATGATGTTTTACGGAGTTATTCTCCCCTAGAAGCATTGGTTCCTGTTTAGAATATCCCAATATACTGTGCTTCATTGTGCACTATCCGGCAGTATTTGGCATGTCCTTGGCTCCATAGTGACACTGTGTGTTTCTATCATGCCCTGAATGAGACCTTAAAGGAATTGTCCTGTTAATAAACATTTACATAACAAGTAACTGCTGTTGTATCTAGTTACTGCTGTTACACTTGCTATGTCACTCTCTGGTGTTCTTTTATTGCCCTCTCAGAACATGCACCTAATGTGGCTAGTGCCAGTGGTCACACGTCTGTAGCTTAGTTCTGTCACCTGAATTTAACTGTACATGCCAGTCAATAAGGATCAGTGCAGTAGTAGTCCCTTCTGGTCACTGGCACTAGGAAAAATAGGTCAAAAAAGGGGCTTAAAAGTAATTTTTTTTGGAATGAACATTCTTTTTTTAAAGTATATTTTACTGTTAGAGCACACAAAATTAAATGTAGTTGTGAGGCAACCACTTCAAAGAGTTTATTTGGGCCATTATATAATAGTTTTTTCTTTCTTTTATGACATTTAGCTTTTCCTTGTTGTTTTGCGTGACATAATAATTGGGGGTTGTTTTTCTGTCAAGTTTAATAAAAAGCCATTAGAAAAAAATATTCACACCCATACTTAACCTGGAACAATTGGGGAAAATAGTTACATACATTAGGGAATAAAAAAAACATAAAACATCATGTACAATTTCAACAAGCTCTCATAGTAATTTTAAGAGGTAGAACATTTAAAAAATGTGTCTTGTTAAAATTGTTCTGCCAATCACTGCATTGTAAAAGCGCGACAGTTCGGTAAAATCACACGCAGTCTATAACCTACTGAAAGGTTTATTTTACTTTTTTCCTTTCTTCTATGGTTTAGTCCTCGTGATTCCAAGAGTGAACATGAAATCATCAGATGTTTGAAAGCTTTTATGAACAATAATGTAAGTATGTACGTACAGTGCATAAATATAACTTGGCAAGGATGGGGATTTCTTTAAAGATCTACTCCACTGCCCCTGAACGCTGGTTGTGGGCTGCAGGGGGTTGTGATGTCATGGCCACGCCCCTCATGATGTCACATCACACTCCCTCAATGCAAGTCTATTGGAGGGAGCGTGGCGCACAAAGGCCTACTAGCAGTGCAGTAGACCGACAAACCTCACCAATGTCAGATCAGCTAAGGCCTGACTGCTGTGCCCCTGCTTATTGCTAGAACAGAGGCAGCGGCGTTAGGAAAGTACAGTGTCACTTTTTGTCTGCTTTATATAGGTGTTTGCCTCAATGGGCTTAAATTATAATGGTCATTGACTAGAAATAGCCAAACAGTAGACACAAACACTTATATTCCTAGTGTCGCTTCTACTAGGGATCGACAGGGGTTACAGCATTTGGACTTAATCTCAATTTTGATTCAATTTCACAGCTACCCCTTGTATTAATTTGCACAAATCAACAATGTTTGTGTATAGTAAATCTGTTTAAGAAAAAAAATGGATTGGAACTAGTAGAGGACTATTTTCCCCCCAAAATATCTTCCAACATGTAATCAACATTTAGTCAAAAAATATACGTACATCATCACGTATAAACAGTGTGTGCACTAGTGGACATTTCCACCATTCTGATATTTGCTGTATTATTGAGTGCATGTACTTTGAGTGACCAGGGTTCTTACTAGATTGGAGGCCAATAAGGAAGGTCACTGTAGACTAGTATTGTGGCCAAAAAAAATGTATGGCTTCAATATTCACATTTTCTTGGGTTTTTGAACATATTCAACGATATTTGTCATTCCTGTTCTTCATGTGCTTATATTTTGTTTTTTATTGATGTCTAGTTTGGTATAAAGACCGTGCTGGAAGCAGAAGATGGAGTTTTACTATTAGCAAAAGCCGTGGATCCCTCCGTTCCTGCCATGATGATCGATGCATTGAAGTTGCTCTCTGCTATGTGTATTCTTCCGCAACCTGAGGACATGTGAGTTCATTTCTTTTGGGCTTACTTTTGTATTTTGTCTTTGTTTATTTACACTCGAATATCTTGTAATTCGGATGCAGTAGATTAATGACCAATGAACTGGCTTATGCTGTGAATATATTGTTTTGTTGTATGTACCTGCATGCCAGTTGCCTAAGTTGGCCGTCGACTCCAAAAACACAAAATATACCATATATAAGGAATCCTTTTGTGTTGAAAAACATAGTCAACTTGATCAACTGTGCTTTTTAGGAAGTAATAAGTTTATGGTGTTGGGAGGATGATAGACTGACAACCAGGGGTATGGTCCTCTTTACTCTATGGTTGTGTTTGGTCCCAGCCTTCCTAAATACTGGAGTGCATGCTGACCTTTCTTTTTCCTTCTTCAGGAATGAACGAGTCCTCGGAGCTCTAACGGATAGAGCAGAAATGTGTGAAATGGAAAGATTTAAGCCTCTTCTCGATGGGTTGAAAAGTGGCCCAGTTGCACTTAAGGTAGAGTTGCATCCCATCCATCATCTTTAGGGTCTTTATCCTTAGAATTGGACATGATTATCAATTAGGAAATAAGACCATACATAAAGTGTGGAGTTGTTACTCTGCATAAATGCCAAATGTTTAAAACAGTCTCTCTCTCCGAGCCTTTGTAAAAAAAAAAAAAAAAGCGGAGTTCTTGTATAACAAATTAGATTAACCTGTTTGGGACGGAGGGCATACCTGTACGCCCTCCACCCACTCCCTTTCTATAACGCGGGGCCACTAACAAAGGCCGGAACCCGTGGCTAATAGCGCGTGGCACTGATCGTGGTGGTGCGCGCATTTAACCCTTTAGACTTTGAACGCTACATCTAAAATGAAAGTAAACTCCTCCCGGCTAGCTCAGAGGGCTGTTCTGTGTTGTCGCGACTGAATCGCGGCATCTCGAACAGCTGTAGGACAGCAAGAGGTTCCCCTACCTTCCTCCTCGCTGTCCGATCGCCGAATGACTGCTCAGTGCCTGAGATTCAGGCATGAGCATTCAAGTGGCAGAATCATTGATCAATGGTTTCCAATGAGAAACCATTGATCAATGTAAAAGATCAGTGTGTGCAGTGTTATAGGTCCCCTATGGGAGCTATAACACTGGAAAAAAAAAGTTTAAAAAAAGGGAATAAAGATCATTTAACCCCCTTCCCTAATAAAAGTAAGAATCACTCCCCTTTTCCCATAAAAAAAAAAAGGGTAAATAAAAATAAACATGTGATATCGTTGCGTGCGGAAATGTCCGAATTATAAAAATATATCGTTAATTAAACCGCACGGTCAATGGCGTAATAAATTCCAAAGTCCAAAATAGCATATTTTTGGTCACTTTTTAGATCAGGAAAAAATGAATATAAAAGTTATAGGGGCCAGAAGACGACAATTTTAAACATATAAATTTTCCTGCATGTAGTTGTTTTTTTTCCAGAAGTACGACAAAATCAAACCTATAGAAGTAGGGTATCATTTTAATTGTATGGACCTACAGAATAAAGATAAGGTGTCATTTAACCAAAAAATGCACTGCGTAGAAATTGAAGCCCCCAAAATTTACAAAATGGCGATTTTTCTTCTATTTTGTCGCACAATTATTTTTTTTTGTTTCAGTTTCGCTATAGATTTTTGGGTAAAATGACTGATCTCATTACAAAGTAGAATTGGTGACGCAAAAAATAAGCCATCATATGGATTTTTAGGTGCAAAATTGAAAGGGTTATGATTTTTAAAAGGTAAGAAGGATAAAGCGAAAGCGTAAAAAACGGAAAAACCCTCCATCCCCAAGGATTTAAGATCTGCCACCATCTGTTGATCTAAGCCTGATGATTTATACCCTTTCATCAACATAACTAACCAGTTAGATCAGACATGCCCTAACACACAATGTGATAGGCTAACCACACTGTACACCACTTTTTCCCAACTAGGGTGCCTCCAGCTGTTGCAAAACTGCAACACCCAGCATGCTGGGAGTTGTAGTTTTGCACCCTGGTTGGAAAGCGCTTCTGTACACACACACACACACACACACACACACACACACACACACACAATGTCAGCCAACAACTACTTGTAAAAAAACTAACCCTAACAATATGCTTTTTGATAAACAAATTTTAAGCTTGAGGGGGTTATAGGCCCTGTGTAATAGGAGCCAGGATCAGCCAGATTGGGTGGGTCGTTTTGACCTGCCAAAAAATCATCGCCCATCAGCCCCACATCTCTCCTTGTAATATTGGATATGGGGTAAATGACTGATTTTGATAATTTGTCAACACTCCTGCTGTGTAAACAAGTGACTATCTATAAGATAAGATGTGCACTTGTTTAAAACATCGGCCATCTAATAGCTTTCCAGGAATTACATTTACTTTGTTTTTACAGACATTACTACACCTGTTGTTGCTACCACACATACTTACTGAGGGTAATTTACTAATGTGATCCCGACTGTTTTCTCTCTGGGTTTTGCCCCCAAAATGTGTCGCATGCTTCGTCTGCCAGAATTTGAAACCAAAAAAAATCTCCAAAACCCTTCTAACTCTCCATTGAACTTAAAGGAGTACTCCGGTGGAAAACCGATTATTTTTTGATCAGCTGTTGCTAGAAATGTATACAGATTTGTAAATTACTTCTATTTAAATATCTTAGTGTACCTTTCGTCAACAAAAACTTTATATATAATGTAGATAATACCATTATATGTATATTTGTAATATACATTGGTTAAAAATTGTGTATTTTTGGGTGAAAAAGTGCTGTCCCTGCAGCTATTGCCTATGTGTCTCTATGATGAGTCCAAAAACAGAAAGTGAGGACAGGACAAGCAGGATTCTGTGTAGACTCCTGGCTTGTCAATAATCCTGATGTATGAGCCTGGAGCATGTTATAGAGCCTCACTGC
Organism: Hyla sarda; assembly: GCF_029499605.1. NCBI lineage: Eukaryota > Metazoa > Chordata > Amphibia > Anura > Hylidae > Hyla > Hyla sarda. The sequence continues at coordinate 372,520,715 of NC_079192.1, read as the reverse complement.
ACAGAGCCCTGCTTTTTCTTAGTGCACAGAGCCCCGCTTCTCCACCTTCACTTCCTGTATTTGGACTCCTCGTAGAGACAATGTATATTACAAATATACATATAATTGTATTATCTACATTATTTAAAAAGTTTTTGTTGACGACCGATACACTTTAATCTTTACAGTACTTTAGTAGCTGCTGTATGTTCCAGAGGAAGTTCTTTTCTACTTGAATTTCTTTTCTGTTTGACCACAGTGCTCTCTGCTGACACCTCTGTCCATGCCAGGAACTGTCCAGAGCAGGAGCAAATCCCCATAGCAAACCTCTCCTGCTCTGGACAGTTCCTAACACGGGCAGTGTTGTCAGCAGAGAGCACTATGGTCAGACTGAAAAGAAATTAAAAAAGAAAAAGAACTTCCTCTGGAACATACAGCAGCTGATAAGTACTGTAAGGATTAGCGTGCATCAAACCCGGTGGGTCCCGATTGCTATCCAGGCTTAATGCCGTGCATCACTGATCGGGCCGTTGTCTGGCATTAACCCTTTAGACGTCGCAATCAAGTTGATCGCGGCATATAAAGTAAAAGCAAAACTATCCTGGAGCTGATCGGGACCATCGCAATGAAATCATGATGTCCAGATGAGCTGAGAGGACGTCGGGAGGGCCCTAACCGGCCTCCTTGCCGTCCGATCAGTGATCTTCTGCTTCCACAGGCTGGAGCAGGAGAGCACCGATAACACTGATAAAAGTGTTACACTATGGCACAGCATTGAAGAGTGTATGCAATCGAATGATTGCATGGTATAGCCCCCTATGGGGGCCAAAAAAAGTTTATAAATATGAATAAGCACCTCCCCTAATAAAAGTTGAAATCACCACCTTTTTACCATTTTTTTTAATCATGATGGTATCACCGCGTGCGTAATTGTCCAAACTATTAAAATAAGGTTAGTTAAACCGCACGGTCGATGGCGTACACGTAAAAAAACACCAAGGTCCAGAACTGTGCATTTTTGATCACTTCATATACCATTATTTATTTTTTTTTTTTTTAAGTGATCACAAAGTCTCATAAAAAAAAAAAATGGAACCGATAAAAACTACAGACCACAGCGCAAAAGAATTAGCCTTATATAGCTTTGTATGCTGAAAAACAGTTATATGGGTTAGTAGATGACCATTTTATACTTACTAATTTTGGTTAATGTATTTTTAAAAGTAGTAAAATAAAATTAAACCTACATAAATTGGGTATCCTTGTAACCGTATGGACCTACAGAATAAAGAAAGAAAAGGTGTAAGTTTTATCAAAAAGTGCACTGCGTAGAAAAGGAAGCCCCCAAAAGTTACAATATGGCGTTTTTATTTTTTTTATTTCATTCCATTTCATTTGGTTTAGCCGCAGATTTTGTTAAAAAATAAGTGAAGTCATTAAAAAGTTCAATTGGTGACGCAAAAATTGGAGCCATTTGCTTCCTGCTTGAATCACTTTGTTGGTCTGGCTTCTGCAGCTCTGCCAAACATTTGATCGGCAGAGGTGTTGATCCCCCCCCCCACCCCGGCCAATCAGTAATCAATATCTGTGACTGGTAAATCCCTTTAATGCTACTTAAAGCCGCCTTATGCTGTACTCTTTATGCCAATGTTGACTTGGGCTTGCAAATACCCTGCTAGTGATAGGGCCAAACAGGCCGAAATTGCCCGGAATTGTAATAAGGCCAGTGATCAGTTGACTTATAAGCATTGGCTTATTGCTTCCTTCTGACATGGTTTGCCGGCTGCATATCTACCTGTACAATAGGGGATGTGCGGCCGACGAATGATTGAAGCAGAAGACCTCCTGAATGGTCCAGCAATCTTTGGGAGGCACTTCCTGCAGTGTCCGGCCTTGTAATAGGAACCGTAGATGTTAACTCTTAGGTAGGCTTTTAATATTTATTGACAAACCAGTTTATCGTTCCTTTGGTTGTTTGTTACTGAATGCTGCAACATAAAGATCAGTTGGCTATTCCAATTTTGGGATTGCAGAATACTGAGTGCCAATCCTTGTTCCTGGCTAATTCTGGCCTTACACATTTAGATGGCTGACGGCTATCGCTCTCCACCTCTCGCTTAGCCTATACACATGAGATACATTTCCGATAATGCTATTTATTAATAATAATTTTTTACTTAACAAATAATAATTAAAATTTCCTAAAATTCAAGTGTTCTAAGCTTCTGTTCATCTTCTAGGTGAGCTGTATGCTCTTAATCAATGCCTTGATCATCCAAGGGGAAGAACTGGATTTCCGAATCCACATACGAAGTGAACTGATGCGTTCAGGACTGAATAATTTGCTGAAGGTAAGAGATTGTAGGTTATATTACTTTCACACTATTAGGTTTAGATCTGAGCTGTTGAGGTACATTTCCAACACACAGGTCGATGTAGGACGACCTCTTTTATTGCTGTAATTTCCCATAGCACATCCATATGTCACCTCTGTAAAGTCGAAAGATTGGATATACTTTACTTTTGGAAATCCTTGAGTTATGTCTTTTATACCACTTATGTCTTTTATATACTGTGGTGCAGGACAACGTATCTCCTATCCAAAGTGTCTAATTGTGGGGGGTCCGACATAGTACACTTTGCGTAAAAATATTGAGAGCCTGGTATCTAGATAGCAAATCCTCAAAATATTGGGCTTTCCTACAAAATATACTAACATATAAGGACCTACTTCAAGCAATAGCTATACACTCTTTATTCCAGTTATTGGACTAAGTTGCAAAAGATAACAAAATGCTGTTGGTCTTTGAAATTACTGAACATATAAGTAATGGTAAAAAGGAAATTGCTATGCGGTAAGATATATTGGCAGCATGGCCAATGAGCTTATTTACCAATGTGAAGGAGTAGAAAGAGAACCTAATAATAATAATTTTTTTGCATATGCAATCAAATAAGATTAAACAAATAAGAATATAGCAAACAAAGGGAGAAAGGTTCTCACATGACTCCTGAAAGGAACGGGAGCCTCTTCGGTTCGCACCATCAGACTAGAGGCACTTCTCAGACGTTGTCCGGAGTGCCGGTCTTGATGAGGAGTAGCAGGGATTTCTACTTGAAGTGGAGAACATCAGCTGGCAGGGCCTCCTAACCAGGCAGGGTCAGGGAGAGGAAATGAAAAGCTTGGCTGAAGCTTGGAAGGTCGTTCAGGGAACGAGAAGTAGCGGACTTTTCATTGTGATACGCATAAAGAGCAAATGGAAATCCCTCTCGGAAGGTTATAAGGTAGGCACACAGTTGCAGGGTGCTTCTTGATGGATTAAAAATTTCTTGACTAGACCACAAGAAGTGACTGGGAGCCCAATAGCAAGTTTTAAGTAAGAAAGGCAGTCTCTATCGTGCATGGTAGTCTCCACAGCATATAGTCAGGGTCTTTAGAAGTTGCAAAAATATGTGGAGAGGGCAGTGCCTATACATAATCTAGACCAGCATTTCCCAACAGGGTGCCTCCAGCTGTTGCAAAACTACAACTCCCAGCATGCCCGGACAGCCTTTGGCTGTCCGGGCATGCTGGGAGTTATAGTTTTGCAACAGCTGGAGGCACTCTGGTTGGGAAATGCTGGTCTAGACGAGTTTTGGAGTGGACTCCCCATCTCCAGTGAGCTGCAGAGCTTCCATTATGGGTGAAAGGAAAAGCAGGGAATGTGTGAGCTCTAGTTTTCTACATCAGTGTGAGTAATATGTGGCACTCTCTTGTCAAATTCTGGTGCTCGAATAGGGTCCCGATCCTTCATACGAAGTAGAAATAAATTCGGCACTCTTATGCAATTGAGAATGTATAGTTTTATTCTGCAAATTTGGCAATCCAACAGATTCCTTATGATCCGTAAATGGATGCTCATCAGATATCCTGGATTGCTGCGGAGGCTCGTGCAGACTGGCCTATAGCCAGGAAATGATGTGGTAGAGTGATCAATCGCACTACGCGATCATAGATCAGCTCTACCACATCTCCTAATTTCCTGGCTATAGGCCAGTCTGCACGAGCCTCCGCAGCAATCCAGGATATCTGATGAGGATCCATTTACGGATCATAAAGAATCTGTTGGATTGCTAAATTTGCAGAATAAAACTATACATTCTCAATTGCATACGTTTTTTTCTACATCAGTCGCTGACCTGGAGACATGCAAGCTGGACTGTCAACGTATTGGCAACTGGTGAGCTGGTGTGGGAAGGGTGGTGGGGTAAGATTACAGCTTACCTGTTCAATACCTCTGGAGGCATACTCTAGGGAAGAGGGTGTCTATGAAGGTGGGGGATAGAGATGAGCGAACTTACAGTAAATTCGATTCGTCACGAACTTCTCGGCTCGGCAGTTGATGACTTTTCCTGCGTAAATTAGTTCAGCCTTCAGGTGCTCCGGTGGGTTGGAAAAGGTGGATACATTCCTAGGAAAGAGTCTCCTACCACTGTATCCACCGTTTCCAGCCCACGGGAGCACCTGAAAGCTGAACTAATTTATGCAACTGTCGAGCCGAGAAGTTCGTGACAAATCGAATTTACTGTAAGTTCGCTCATCTCTAGTGGGGGATCTTGCTATACTGATGGCAGCTCAGCCAGTGATGAGAATAAGTAGGAGGTGGGTACTGCTGGTAAATTAGGAGTTAATGCTTAAAGAAAGTAAGGAATAAAAAAGCAAAGGTTGTCCAGAATAGTCTATGATCCCATATAGATTATTCTGAAAAACTTTTTTTTTTTTTTTTTTTTTTGTCGTGTAGAGCATTTTTATTCCACATTGGACTAAACAGTAAAGTGTAAAGGTTTTTCTATCCTGACTACTAACAAAACCTTTTTGTATTAAGGAACTGCAAACTATGGAGAATGATGAGCTGAAGGTGCAAGTGAATGTGTTCCTGGAACACAGCGAGTATGACGCCGATGACTTGCGTGGGCGTCTGGAAGACATTCGTGTTGAAATGGAATATCCTTTTGCTCTGACAGAAGTCTCAAGTGGCGCAGAAAGTTAGACATTCAGATTCAAGCTGTTGTAATATAATAGTGAAAACAAAGTCCTCCTAATCCCCCCCCCCCCCCAATAAGATATTTAATCATGTCCAGGCTTTCTCTACTTCCCTGTCACTATGGGGGAGATTTATCAAACTGTGTGAGTCAAATAATAGTGATTTTCCCATAACAACCAATCACAGCTCAACTAACAAGCATTGGTAAAGTGAAACCTGAGCTGTGATTGGTCGCTGTGGGAAAATCACTCTATTTTTTCTCCCACACAGTTTGATGTCTGGGCCATATTTACACTGCTCAAAAAATAAAGGGAACACTTAAACAACACAATGTAACTCCAAGTCAATGACACTTCTGTGAAATCACACTGTCCACTCAGGAAGCAACACTGATAGACAATCAATTTCACATGCTGGTGTGCAAATGGAACAGACAACAGGGGGAAATTATAGGCAATTAGCAAGACACCCCCAATAAAGGAGTGGTTCTGCAGGTGGTGACCACAGACCACTTCTCAGTTCCTATGCTTCCTGGCTGATGTTTTGGTCACTTATGAATGCTGGCGGTGCTTTCACTCTAGTTGTTGCATGAAACGGAGTCTACAACCCACACAAGTGGCTCAGGTAGTGCAGCTCATCCAGGATGGCACATCAATGTGAGCTGTGGCAAGAAGGTTTGCTGTGTCTGTCAGCGTAGTGTCCAGAGCATGGAGGCGCTGCCAGGAGACGTGGAGGAGGCCGTAGGAGGGCAACAACCCAGCAGCAGGACCGCTACCTCCGCCTTTGTGCAAGGAGGAGCAAGAGGAGCATTTCCAGAGCCCTGCAAAATGACCTCCAGCAGGCCATAAATGTGCATGTGTCCTCTCAAACTGTCAGAAACAGACTCCATGAGGGTGGTATGAGGGCCCAACGTCCACAGGTGGGGGTTGTGCTTACAGCCCAACACCATGCAAGACATTTGACATGTACCAGAGAACACCAAGATTGGAAATTCGCCACTGGCGCCTTGTGCTCTTCACAGATGAAAGCAGGTTCACACTGAGCACATGTGACAGACATGACAGAGTCTGGAGACGCCGTGGAGAACGTTCTGCTGCCTGCAACATCCTGCAGCATGACCGGTTTGGCAGTGGGTCAGTAATAGTGTGGGGTGGCATTTCTTTGGGGGCCGCACACCCCTCCATGTGCTTGCCAGAGGTAGCCTGACTGCCATTCGATACAGAGATGAGATCCTCGGACCCCCTGTGAGACCATATGCTGGTGCGGTTGGCCCTGGGTTCCACCTAATGCAAGACAATGCTAGACCTCATGTGGCTGGAGTGTGTCAGCAGTCCCTGCAAGAGGAAGGCATTGATGCTATGGACTGGCCCGCCCATTCCCCCAGACCTGAATCCGATTGAGGAAATCATCTGGGACATAATCTCTGGTTCCATCCACCAACACCACATTGCACCACAGACTGTCCAGGAGTTGGCAGATGCTTTAGTCCAGGTCTGGGAGGACTTCTTCAGGAGACCATCCGACCCCCCTCATCAGGAGCCTACCCAGGTGTTGTAGGGAGGTCATATGGGCACATGGAGGCCATACACATTACTGAGCCTCATTTTGACTTGTTTTAAGGACATTATATCAACATTGGATCAGCCTGTAGTGTGGTTTTCCACTTTGATTTTGAGTGTGACTCCATATCCAGACCTCCATGGGTTGATAAATTTGATTTAAATTGATAATTTTTGTGTGATTTTCTTGTCAGCACATTCAACTATGTAAAGATGAAAGTATTTCATACAATTAGTTCATTCATTCAGATCTATCATGTGTTATCTTAGTGTTCCCTTTATTTTTTTGAGCAATGTATTTTACTTTGGGCTAATGTTGGGCTGACGGCGGTGGCCTTTGTAGAGATGCGGTATGAGTGTTTTTCTGGTGCATAGAACAAAACATTTATTAAATCAACAAACAATAACTCATGACACATCAACATAATAGGTAATGAGTAGGGACTTAGTCATGGGACAGGGTGTTGGGTGATGGGACAGGTAATCTTTCTGCCAGTGGACATTGTTTCCCTGTTTGTACTGTTCAGTTCCTATATGTAATTTGTCACTTTTGCCACTGGGCAGCAGTATAAGCCCATACTTTCAGCCTAGATTTTACTTTAACTAGCAGTACAGCAAGCGTTCTATCACTCAATTCCTAAGAACACTATCTTGAATTAGTGACTTTTTGTGTAATATTTTGTGAGTCTTCATCAAATAGCTCTAATCACGGTCCCTGTAAAGCCTATAAAAGCCTCAGTTTACTGCATAAAGGGCAACTTTGGTGAAAACATGCCATGGTGGACAATAAAGGTAAATTGGACAGATTAGCCCAGGAATTTGAATGGCAAATCCACAGCAAATTACAGTAATAGCAAAATAGATCTAAATATTTTTTATTTTTTTTAATCTTATGTATACACCTTGGACATTTTTTAGACTGGAAGTTTTTGACGTGCCATGTGGATATGTGGATTTTAAAATCTGTAGCATGTCAATTTATGTTTCAGATTTCTCCTTTGAAATCAATGGGGATGGTAATATCTGCATTAACTCCACTGAATTTCTGCCACAGAATTCACCAAATTTGTGTTTTTGTTTTTTTGTGTTGATTTGCTGCTGATTTTTCTTGCAAATAATCAGTCTAGTTAAAAAAAAAAAAAAATGAAAAATTCCCAAGGTGCTTCTCTAAAATAACATGTGCGCCAATATTAGTAAATTGATATAGATATAAGGGGAGATTTATCAAAACCTGTGTAGCGTTACTATGGGCAACTGCTTTACTCTTCCTCTTCACAGGTTTAGATAATTCTCCCTGATAGTGGGCAGCCATCACTTTACAATAAATTACACCAGAAAAGGTGTAACCTGCGCCAACTATTATCTAGCTTAGAGTACAGTTCAGACATATTAAGGCTACATTCACACTGCCGGCAGTCTCGGGCAGTGTGAAGCCCGTTATTTTAGGATTGAGAATAGCGGGAGAAAAAATAACGCTTGCATCATCTTTTTCCTCACGCTATTCTCTCTGAAAATAATGGTGCCCAATGGACCCCATTGACTATAATGGGGTATATCTGGACCCGTTATTGCCCATTATGACAGTCAAGCTAAAAAATTTTTTTTTTAAAGTTTGACGGCCGTTATTGCTGAGGCATAAAGGCAGTGTGAAAGGGGCCTAAGAGGCATCGTGCATTGTAAGATGAAGAGAACCTGTGATCACTTTCCTGGTGCCTGAGCCACAAGTCATAAGGGCGGTCACTGACTTCTCCCTGCCTTTCCAGCCTTGATTGATAGACCTCTCCCTGTTGGGGTATAGGAATAAAATCTATCAATCAAGGCTGGTGGGGCGGGGAGAAGCCACCATAGACTACCTTAATGACTTGTGGTTCAGGCAGCATGGAAGTGATAACAGGTTCTCTTTAAGACCAGCATATGACAGGCTGGTCTTAGTAAATTCACCTTCTATATTTTAATCGTGTTACTCCAGGAAAGGGATGAGGAGGAACAAACAGATTGTAAAATGCCGCAACAACTTCTGTACCCAAAGATACTTTGCCTTTACCACCCTCCCTCACGTTTATATCGGCTGAAGCAGTGACCTCAATGGCACGGACTGTTACATGCTGGAGATTGAGTGGAGCGGTTGTCTTTATGGAATTATTATTATTTAGCATAACTGTGTATTTTGTCTTATAAATGTTTTTTCCTTGACTCTGTTTTTACTGATGTCCAAGAAATCTTCCAGGTTTTGCACAACACTGTGAAAGACTCAGCAGCAGAACAGCTGTTCCTCTCTATCTTGCAGCATCTCCTGCTGATCCGAAATGACTATGATGCCAGGTATGAAACCGTTGCAATGGTAGATAAAAAAAAATAATCTATGAGGAGCCTGCTGTGTTTAAGGACATATGTGATATGATATAGAATACTCCTGGCCGTTATTGCAGTAAAATGCAAGGGCCGGGTCATGGCCAGCTACTGTAAAGCAGAGAGCTTGAGAACTGCATCACATTGCAGAGAGACCAATTTATTCATGTTTTGTTTGTTGCAGCTAAAATCAACAAAATTCGGGTTTCTCCTCATTATTCTGCACCCAATAGAAAGGGAATTTTTTTAGAAAGTTTTGCTAATTTATTGAAAAGGCGAAAAACTACATTCTTGTATTAACATAAGTATTCAGACCCTATACTCAGTCAAGGTTCTGGTTGGGGCCACTCATGAACATTCACATGAGTTATTGTAAACCATTGTGTTGTCTTGGCTTTGTGCTATTGGTCATTGACTTGTTGGAAGGTAAAACTTCAGCCCACTCTTAGCTCAAGAGCACTCTGAACGGAGCAAAGTACAAAGATATTCTTAAAGAAGATGTCCAGCGCAAAAAAATGTATTCCTTATCCGCAGGATAGGTAATAAGCGTTTGATCTGACCCGTATGGGGCCTCGGCTCTGATCATGTATGTGACGTTTTGCACCCAGCACGTCAGCTGGTCAAAACATGCTCCCGCCATCCCATCTGTATGGGAGAGGCAGGGACACAGAGTTTCTGTCTTCACCTCTCCCATAGAGATGAATGGAGGGGGCATGTTTTGGCCAGCTGGCGTGCTGGGTACAAAATGAGCATTAGCAGAGTCGGAACCCTGTACGAGAGATTGTGGGACCCAACAAAATCAGATACTTATCCCCTAGGGGCTAAATATTTTTTATTTTTTTTGCGCTGTACATCTTCTTTAATGACAACCTCATCCACCTTTCCCTTAATGGGGTACTGTGCTGCTCAACGTTTGGAACAAGTCAGCGCCAGGAGCTCGTGACTTCATAGCCCCGCCCCATCATGATGTCACGCCCCAACCCCTCAATGCAAGTCTATGGGAGGGGGCGTGACAGCCGTCAAGCCCCCTCCCATAGACTTGCATTGAAGGGGGTGGTACGTGACTTCATGAAGGGACGGGGGGCTATGACGTCACAAGCTCGCTGATCCAGCGTTTGGAACAGTTAGTTCCAAACGCTGAGCAGCAGAGTACCCCTTTAATGCTGTGACCAGTCTTCCTACTCCAGCCACTAAAAAACACCCTCACAACTTAATGCCACCACCATGCTTTTTTTTTTCTTTCTTTTTCTGCAAACTGCAGCCAACATTTATGCATCTTACAGAGTAGAGGCTTCTTTCTGACCACTCTGCCATAAAACCTAGATTGGTGGAGTGCTGCAGTGATGGCTGACCTTTGGAAAGTTTCATTAAAGGGGTATTCCGGTGGAAATCTTGTTATTTTTTTTAATTTTTTTATCAACAGGTGCTAGAAAGTTAAACAGATTTGAAAATTACTTCTATTAAAAAATCTTAATCCTTCCAGTACTTATTATCTGCTGAATACTACAGAGGAAATTATTTTCTTTTTGGAACACAGAGCTCTCTGCTGAGATCATGACCACAGTGCTCTCTGCTGACATCTCTGTCCATTTTAGCAACTGTCCAGAGCAGCATATGTTTGCTATGGGGATTTTCTCCTACTCTGGACAGTTCTTAAAATGGACAGAGATGTCAGCAGAGAGCACTGTGGTCATGATGTCAGCAGAGAGCTCTGTGTTTCAAAATGAGAAGAATTTCCTCTGTAGTATTCAGCAGCTAATAAGTAATGGAAGGATTAAGATTTTTTAAATAGAAGTAATTTCCCCAATATCGCGCCACACCCCTACCCTTCAATTCCCTGGTTGAACTTGATGGACGTATGTCTTTCTTCAACCGTACTAACTATGTAACTATGTAATTTACAAATCTGTTTAACTTTCTGGCACCAGTTGATAAAAAAAAAAAAAAAAAAAAAAAAAAAGTTTTGCACTGGAGTACCCCTTTAATCTGCGCACATGATGCTTGGAACTCAGCCAGAGTGACTATTGAGTTCTTGGTGACCTCTTACCAAGATCCGAGTCATGGCTTGGTTTTTGCTCTGATATATATTGTCAGCTGTAAAACCTTATATAGACAGGGCTGTGTCTTTCCACATAATGTATAATCAGCTGAATTTCAGTGAAGGTGAAATAACATCCCAGAGATGATCAAAAGAAATGGGAGGAGCCAGAGCTAAATTTAAATTTCTTATAACAAAGGGTCTGAATATTTATTCTTGTGGATTTATTTCCAATTTTTTTTTATATATTAGCAAAAATGTTTAAATTTGGTTTTTATTTTGTCAGTTTGAGTGCAGAATTAATGATGGTGGAAAACTTAAAATATTAGCACAAGCACTCAACATCAGACTTTTTTTTTTTACATTTTCTGAATTCTTTCCTAATGCATTGTATCTCATCTATTACTGCACCTAAAGAGCATCTGGAGGATATTTCCTGTTACACAGCCAGCCCGTTGTTTGTAATTCTTAAATGGATTTTTATTAGATTATAAAAGGGTCTTGATTTTTTTTATTTTTTTTTGCCTGCGAGTCATGTGATCTCAAGTTTGACGACCAGTAAATTACATTACAAAATGTCGGCCGCTTTTCTGGGACTGACTTCCTGTGAACTGCAGAAATAAATCCCCTATCAGATCCCTCCTGACAGCTCACAGTCCCCTCGCCCGCCCCACCAGCTCCATCCTCTGTCTTCCTAAGTCACTCCATGCATAGGGTGCAGAGATCTCTGCCATATCAACAGTGCATGGTTTGGTATCCCTAGATAGAGACAGGCAGTGTCAGTCTCTAATGTATTCTTTAGGATTCAGCTAGACAACTTCTTTCCTTCTTTTAAGAGCTCACAGAAAAAACAAAACTGAATGTCCACATGGAAAATTGTTCAGACGATGGATTGTCTACACGGAAAATGTCTGTGCGGACATTAAATTGATAGTATAGCGCTGGAAGAACATGCTGGGTCTAAGACCACTCGGAAATGTGGGTCTCATAGACGGCAATGCATTTCTTTCTGCCAGAATCAGAATTTCTGCTGTGTGAACAGTGCAGCAGAATCCCAGAGAAATCAATGGGACTCTGCTGCAGGAGAATGCCAAAGTAAAATTCTGCATGAAATTTTCACTGTGTGAACATGGTCTTACTGCTCTTATATAGTAAAAGTGATGAGACTAGATTCCCCCGCCATCACCCGAGGCATCATAGGGAATGTAGGCTACATTAAGAAATCATATTAGGGAGGAAATAGAAATCATGATGACATACAACCCATGCGTGCCACATTAACTAAAATAGGTAAAGACATATCTAAGAACCTGTACATTGTTCCCTCATAATAGCCTATACTGTACTATCTACTATATAAGCAGAATAGAAAGCCCCAGGGTACTTCTTTAAAAGTTATCCCCTCTCTACGTTACTTCATTTATTTTCTTTAGGACTTTGATCTTAGGTGATTGCTGAACACTCCCATATAGAGTGAATGAAGTGGGGCCGAGCGTTCGTGCCGCTGCTTCTTTTGTTCATTGGACAATTGGCTTCCCGTCCCTGTGGTTGGACCCCCACCGATTAGATAGTTATTCACTTTCTTGTGGGGGATAATCTTAACCTATTTAAGTTTTCTTTACACTTATGATTGGTATTTACCTGTTGGATCATAGTCTGTGTTTCCCAACCAGTGTGCCAAATGGGCTTGCTGGGAGTTGTAGTTTTGCAACAGCTGGAGGTGCACTGGTTAGTAAGCACTGGCCTGTTAAGTCTTCTATTTCATAGATGAATAAATGCATTTTTTCTAGACAGTGACTGAAAAAGTCAGTATGTCAAAAAATGTTTAAAAAAAATGACCTAATACAAGTATATATTTTCTAGCCTAGCATCTATATATACAGTGATCCCTCAACTTACAATGGCCTCAACGTACAATAGTTTCAACATACAATGGTCTTTTCTGGACCATTGTAAGTTAAAACCAGACTCAACATACAATGCTATGGACAGTCCAGGTCTGTGAAACTTGTCAATGGCTGGAAGATCTGACCAATCAGAATGGGCATTTACTGGTAAAACTCCTGTATTACTGAAGCGTATGCACTGACTGGTGTCTGGTAGCGCCCCCTACAGTACATGTTCTGTACTCTTACCTGTACCAGGATTAACTGCTCTTTTGGACACCTCCATGTAACTTTTTTAGGACATTGCGTGTTCTGTACAGGACCCCGAAGAAGCTCCTGTCCTCTACATAGACCAGTGCTTCCCAAGCAGGGTGCCCCCAGCTGTTGCAAAACTATAACTTCCAGCATGCCCGGACAGCCTTTGGCTGTCCGGGCATGCTGGGAGTTGTAGTTTTGCAACAGCTGGAGGCTCCCTGCTTGGGAAACACTGACATAGACAGTGATTTACAGCTCCCAGCAGATCTTTATTACTTTTATATATAAGGATTTGCTTTATCTATATTAGTTATCTACTTATTTTTCTTTAATTCTCAAATTTTCCTATTTTTTGGATGACATTTTGGTGCCTTTAGAACCAATTACCAGGTTTCCATAGTGTTCTGGTCTCAACATACAATGGTTTCAACATACAATGGTCGTCCCAGAACCAATTAATATTGTAACTTGAGGGACCACTGTATAGTCATAGACTTAATACACAACATGCTGACTTACATATCTAACACTTCCTTAATGCATGCATGTTGATTCATGAGCCTTCATTCCAGCTTTTCAGACCTGCACTGTAAAGATGAATGGAGATATGGAAAAGACTTGTAGTGGTTTGTAAATGGTTAAGAAGAGTCGTAGCTGCGTCCTGATTATCACGAGGATTATTTCTTATACATATAAAAACTCCATTTCTCCATGCTGCCAGCAGAGGGCAGTGTTACTCCTGCTGATATTCAGCTTGTTCTCTGTTTTCTCTTCCCACTACCTGCTCTCTGCTCAGACTAGCAATAGCAAGGAAAGCTCCATTACTTCTCAAGTAATACGTCAGGAAGTCCAGGATTGTTGAATGGCTAATGGCCCTGTGTTAATTGTATTAATCTTATTAGTTCTTCCCCCTGAGCCATAACGTAAGGAAGCAGTCGCAGTTGCCGGTCCATTATTTTATATACTTGTTTATCCTTTCCTATCATACTTATTTGTTTCCTTGCTGCAAGAAGATTATCCCTGCAGCTTTATAACAAAAGGTGCTGCTGCATATCTGACAAATCCTCCCGAACGTGGCGTGTACCTGTTAATACCACTTCTCCCTTCATCTTATGCTAATACAGCCAGGCAGGGGAACAAGTGGGTAGGTGCATGTAGATTAGTCCGATCTATAGAACTATGAATAATGTTCTAAGCACAGACAGATAAATGCTCTAGAACTCCAAATTTTTAAGAAAACAGAAAAAAATAGGAAGTTTTTCAGAGATGTAGTTTTATGTTTTTGCTTTTTTTTTTTTTTTTTTTTTAACAACTAGACCAGTGTTTTCCAACAAGTGGTCCTCCAGCTGTTTCATAAATACAAGCCACACCATGTCTGGGCATGCTGGGAGCTGTAGTTTTGCAACAATTGGAGGCACAACATATAAGCTGTGTATAGTCTCCCTTAAAGGAAGGGAAAACATTTTTTTTAAACCAACTGGTGCCAGAAAGTTAAACAGATTTGTAAATTACTTCTATTAAAAAAATCTTCATCCTTCCAGTACTTATCAGCTGCTGTATGCTACAGATCAAGTTCTTTTCTTTTTGAATTCCCTTTCTGTCTGACCACAGTGCTCTCTGCTGACACCTCTGTCCATGTCAAGAACTGTCCAGAGCAGGGGAGGGTTACTATGGGGATTTGCTCCTGCTCTGGACAGTACTTGACATGGACAGAGGTGTCAGCAGAAAGCACTGTGGTCAGACTGAAAAGAAATTCAAAAAGAAAAGAACTTCTTGTGGCGCATACAGCAGCTAAGTAGTACTGAAAGGATTACGATTTTTAAATTTACAAATCTGCTTAACTTTCTGGCTCCAGTTCATAAAAAAATAAAATAAAATAAAAAGTTTTCCACCAGATTACCCCTTTAAGGTGGCCATATATATCAAGGTGCCCACACCCTTTATACTTTATTCAGTGAAATGCACCGCTGTGGCATGGTTATGGTGTATGGCGACCTCACAACAATTATTTTGGAGTTATTATGCACCATGTTTAGCAATAAAGTTTAGTTGTCTTCATGCCTGGCTCTTGTGCTGGGTGAAACAACTTGTTTTACGAGCCAGAGATAGAAATGCAGTGGGGGAGATTTATCAAAGCATTTTTCTTTTTTTTTTCTTTGGTGCTTAAAGGGGTACTCCACTGGCCAGCGTTTGGAACCAAAATGTTCCGAACGCTGTTCGGCCATGCCCTGTGATGTCATGACCACGCCCCTCAATGCAAGTCTATGGGAGGGGTGTGTGACAACTGTCACGCACCTTCCCATTGGCTTGCATTGAGGGGATGTGACCATGATATCACAGGGGCGTGGCTAACCCCAGCAGCGCAAAAACAGAGTTTGGAACATTTGGATCCAAAAGCTGGCCAGTGGAGTACCCCTTTAAAAGTCGCACAGATGTATTTACCGACTTTTTAGCGCCAAACCACTGCCCCTCTGTTGTCAGTGAAAACATATACTACCGTGAGTTTTGCTTCAGCTGATGGAGTGGTCATGAATTTATCAAAGCAACTTTTCATGGGAAAGTCACATACCGATCCCGTGCTCAGACGGTCTGTAGAATGCAGAAGGTGGAGAAAGATCTCCTGGTGTAGTCAACGGCGCTCTCCTCTGGATGCTCGCAAGCTGTTTAGCAAATAACAGTCAGGAAGCGGACAGAGGTCTCTCCAAAGAAGCAAAGAGAGGAAAGACTGATGAAGGGCGAACAACGTGCCCTCAAAACCCCAGGATAAATGTCTGGACAAATTGGATTCGGAACCATCTCACCACTTGTAACCCCGTGATGAGCCTTGATTAAACTGCAACTTCAAGCCTGTCCTGGCAGCCCTGCATGGTGGGAGTCGTAGTTCTACGTGATAAGTACAGACAGGAATAGATAGCCACAGGCACCCGGCTGCCCGAGGTATCTGTGCAGGGTTTCCTGGAAGGATAAAAATTTTTTTATAGAAGTAATTTACAAATCTGTTTTAACTTTCTGGCACCAATTGATTAAAAAATTTCCACTGGAGTACCCCTTTAAGTCAAGCAAGCTGTACAATGTACAAAGACATAGGGGTACATTTCTCATTGTTGGCTTTGAGTTCTGAGGTTTTTTTGTGCTACATATTTAACATACTTGACACTTTTTTTTTTTAATTCTCACGGAAGGCGATTTTGTGAGTGCTCAGTAGGCGCAAGCTCACAATGCCCTAAATATGGTGCTTTATAAAACCTGACCATCTTTAAACCTTTTGTCTTAGGGACTACAATGCTCACCATGTTCTTTTCCTTGGTTGTATGTCACGCCATTGAAATCAATATAACTGTAATGTCTATAGGTGTGCTGTCCACGTAGCTCAGGTTTACAAGCTAGTTAAGTGCTTTTGGACCATGTTTTCTTCTGTCCGTGGTTATTTCTATTCTATTTAGTAAATAGGCTATACCTGTCCTTCAAAGTATGAAGAAGTTGGGCTGAGCCTGTGTGAGAACATCATTTATTTCCCTTTCTGAGATGCCTTTTGACCATGTAGTTAATTTTTGAAGGTTACAGATGTAGAGATCTGTACACATAGAGACTCTGGGAAATTATCCTTGTATCACTTGTCCCTCATGGTCTGTATGGAGTCGGAGAACATGCCAATTTACAGTCATTACAAACCCACTGGTCCCTTTTAATGTAGTGTAATAATAGTTAGTGTTAGAGTGCCCCTAATGTACTGTCATTTAAAAAAAATCCATTGTCATGGTGGAAAGCTTTTCTGAAGGTATCTAGATTACTCTACAGCAAGACTGGGTTCTCTAAATTCTAAGCGATTTTTATTTAAATTTCTTTTTTTTTAAGGCTGTTCATCCACATCTATGTCAAGTAGTGGACACGTTAAAATCCATTTACAGTTCTTACGTTAATTCTAATAATGACCTAATATACGCAGGAAGATGTCATGCACAACACCTTAAAGGGTTATTAATGCTGACTTTTTATCTAGCAAATATTCTCTTCCAACCTGGTGATCCCCACTGCTAAAACTTTCCAAATACACAACTTCAAAGGGGTCCAGTCAGTGAACTTTCTTGAGAAACCTTGTACCATGCTGAGATGCCTTGGGTCATATCCTTCAAAGACTGTCACAACGGTCTATTTTCTTCTTTTTTCTCAAATAAATGTTTATTGGTTTTCCAACACAAACAACCACAAAATATCAGGATATGATAAGGAAGATACAAGATAAACTTTCCTTGTAATATAAACAAATAGTTTAACACTTATGAAAAGGATTTGCGCCTAAGCGCAGTCTGGGTGTGTGGGTATGAGGGGAGCTAAGGAGGGGGGTTGGGAGAAGCAACAAAGGGAGAAGGGGGGGAGAAGGGGGGGAGAGAAGGGGGGGAGAGAAGAGACAGGAGTGAAGAAGGGGGGGGGTGGAGAGGAAGGGGGTATCGTGCGTGGCTGCGCATATCCCTGGATGGGTGGGAGGGTGGGAATCAGTTCGACAACGTCATTTATGTGCAAACAATAAAACCACAATTGAGTACAATTCCACATAAGTTTTTTGTTACGATGTTTTCCTCTCTGCTGGCTACGCATAGCAGGTACCATATCTACCACGAGGCGTTGTCTCATAGACCCTTTTTGTATGACAGCCAGGGGGACCAGGTAACAAGGAAATTTTCATGTGTCCGATCGACCCTGCTCGTCATCTCTTCGAATCGGCAGATCTGGTGGACCTTCGCCTCCCACTCGGAGATCTTAGGCGGTGTGGGGGAAAGCCACTTTAAGGGTATTAAGGATTTAGCAGCGGATATGAGGTGAGAGAGGAGTTTGGTTTTGTGGGGCTGGTAGGAGGGTGAAGGTTTGCCAATCAGCACCATCTCCGGTTGCAATTTAAGATCAGTGGAAAATATCTCATTTATCTTCGATTCTATCTCCTTCCAGAAAGGGGTCAGGGCTGGGCAGGTCCACCAGATGTGCGTGTGGGTGCCAGTGTGCGTGTTGCATCTCCAGCACAGTTTACAAGGGGACAGACCATGTGCATGCAGGAACTCAGGAGTCCTGTACCATCTGGACAAAAGTTTAAAGTGCATCTCCCTCAGTCTTATGCATCTAGAAAACCCTTGTGAGTGCCTTAGGATATATTCTATATCACCGTCAGAGAGGACCACATTCAACTCCTTCGCCCATGAGGTTAGGTAGCCAGGGGTTGAGGTTGAGCCACTTGAGGCACACCACTTCCTTGAGTACGAGAGCCGAAACCATCCTCTCGGCGGTGACACTAATTCGATCTCAAAAGCAGTTAGCTCTCTCAGCTGAGTCACACCCCTCCAGAACGCCTCGAAACAAGATCTGAGATGTGACACCTGGAGAAAAGACAACCTCACCGCTGGCAGCAGCGAGGTGATCTCCCCTATGTCCGGAACCCTTCCGTTGTCGAAAATCTGGTTGATTGTGAAACCCTCCAATTTAGACCAGAGTGAGCCGTATGTAGGGGTCATGCGATCCAGGATCACCGGAATGAGGGAAGCAGGTAGCAGAGGGGAGAGCGAAGGGGACAGAATAGGAGCCAGAGAAGCCCAGACCATGAAGAGACCTAGAAAGAGAAGTTGGGGGTGGGAATGTGAAAACACTCGTCGTTTAGGAATCCAGAGATGATGAACAAAATCCAGGCCATACGCCCAATGAGACCACAACGCTTCCCTAAATTGTTGCGTAGTGTGAGAAGAGTGGGATGACCTATAACAGGAGATCCATCTTCTCAACTGTATGGCTCTATAGTGATCATGGATCTCTGGCATTCCCAGACCTCCCCTGTGAATAGGCCTAGCTAGCAGGGATCTCGCCAGGCGGGGTTTTTTGTTCTTCCATAAATATCGTGAGAACGTTCTGCGTAGGGAAAGGAAGAAAGATGTAGGGAGGGCTATGGGCAGCATGTTTAGCTTGTATGTTATTTTCGGTACTACGTATGTTTGCAAAACATTGCGTCTACCTATCCATGAGATTAAGGGATTGTCATATTCAGCTAAAAGCTGCTGGGTTTCTGTGAGGAGTGGTTCGAAGTTGGCTTTATAAAGTTGAGGGATAGTTGGTGTAATATGGACTCCCAGGTACTTTAAGGAGGAGCGGGCCCATGGGAAAGGGGTATTATTTTGCAGAGTGGCAACAATTCGGGGGGGCAGCGTAATATTGAGAAGTTCTGATTTGTGAACATTAACTTTAAAATTTGATACAATGCCGAATTCTGAGAAAAGTGACACCAGGCAGGGAAGCCCGTTTAATGGGTCTGGCAGGAGGAAGAGCAAGTCGTCAGCGAACGCTAGCGTCTTGAGTTCCCCCTCAGGGGTTTCAAACCCCCTGATCTCTGGCGTTTGCCTGATTTTTTGGAGAAGGGTCTCCATCACCAGGATGAACAACGAGGGTGATAAGGGACATCCCTGCCTGGTGCCATTCGCTTTCGAAAACGGGTGGGACAATGAATCATTTATGCGTAGGGAGGCATAAGGATCCGAATACAGAGAGAATATTGCGTCTATGAAAACGGGAGGTAGACCGAACTTGAGGAGGACTGCCTTCATGTAAGACCAGCTAACCCTATCGAAGGCCTTCTCGGCGTCTACACCGAGAAGGAGTAAGGGGCGGTTGCGAGAGTGTGCGTAGTGCACACATGAAAGTAGCTTGATTGTGTTGGTTTTGCCCTCCCTCCCCGGAACGAAACCAGATTGTTCAGGCGCAATCATATGAGGCAGCAATGGTTTGAGGCGCTGTGAGAGAAGTTTGGTCCACACCTTAAGATCAAAGTTTAGTAAGGAGATGGGTCGATAACTCCCACACTCCGCCGGATCCTTCCCCTCCTTGGCAATGAGGGTCACATAGGCCTCTAAGGCTTGTCGAGGTATAGTTCCTCCTTTCAGAAGATGATTAAGAGAGTTAGCAAGATGTGGGACCAGTAGGTCCATGAATTTAGTGTAGTAACGAAGGGGTAGACCGTCAGGTCCCGGGCTTTTCCCCTGGGGGAAGGATTGTATGACTTTAGCGACCTCTAGTTCCGTTATCGGGGAGAGTAGGGCAGAGGTCATGGTCGAGTCCAGCTGAGGGAGCTGTAGGTCTCCAAGAAAGGCTTCTTGGGCTGAGGGCAGAGTTGGGTGTGAGGTGCAGAGCTGAGGCGAAGGGAGATTGTAAAGGTCTGTGTAGAACTGATGGAAAGCTGTAGCTATATGGGAGGTGTCGGTGAGTGTCTTACCAGTCCTATCCTTAATCTGATGTATTTTCTGTTTGGCTCTCCTTTTTTTTAAGAGAGAAGACATTAATCTTCCTCCCTTGTTTCCATGTGCATATATTTTTTGCTGGTGATGCAGGTAAGCTTTGGAGGATCTATCGTGCAGGTGGGAAAGCAATTGGTCCCTAAGTGCCTTGAGCTCCACCAAAGTAGCCTCCACCAAAGATCTCTTGTGCGCCCTTTCCAAATTTGAGATGGCGGTTAGCAGACGGTCAGTCTTCTCTCTGTAAGCTTTCTTTAACCTAGCTCCCCATGAAATGAAAATGCCTCTAATGTAGGCTTTATGGGCTTCCCAGATTAGAGGGGGGGAGGGGGAGGAGGGGTCAGGTGTGCAATTTGTGTCAAAGTACTGCTTGAGGTGAGACGTGAGGTCAGCTAGAGCATCGGGATTTTCTAGTATAGATTCATTCAGTTTCCATGTGGGAGCAGAGGTGGGGGAAGGGGAGAGGGACAGAGACAGAGAGACAGGTGCATGATCCGAGATCGCAATCACCCCAATACGGGCATCACTCACCAGTGGTAGTAGGGAGGCGTGAATTAGGATGTAGTCAATCCTCTGGTAGGTTTTATGCTGTGACGAGAAGTAGGAGTAATCTTGAACGGAAGGGTTCCGGAACCGCCAGGAGTCTGTTAGGGAGAGATCAGCAAGTTTAGAGTGAAGTTTAGCAATTTGTTTCTGTGAGACGCCGACATGCATTGATGTGGAGTCTAGGCAGGGATTTAAGGTTACATTCAAATCTGCGCCCAGGATAATGGGTCCCTCTGAGAAAGCTTTCAGGGCGGACAGTGTGTTGATGAGCCATGGCACCTGGGCGTGATTCGGGGCATAAATATTTGCCAATGTGTAGGTGGAGTTAAATAGGCGAACACGCAGAAACAAAGCCCTACCTTCGGAGTCCTCGTATTGTTTCAAAACTTCAACTGGCAGGGATGAGCTGAAGGCTATTGAAACCCCCTTCGACGCCGAGGAGCCATGGCAGGAGTGAAACCACTGTGAAAAATGTTTAATCGGCAGTTTAGGTATCCTATCTCTCTTGAAATGCGTCTCTTGCATGAAAGCTACAGAGACTCCGAGACCCTTGAGATGGTCCACCACATGATGTCTTTTTTCAGGAGTATTAAGCCCTCTAACATTAAAAGAAGCGAAATGCACAACTGACATATCCGGTTTGTAGCAGAGCTAATTAGAAGATCGGTAGAGGGGGGGGGGGGAAAGGGGATAGAGCAGGGAGATAGGGGTCGAAGAGATAGTCTGGTGAGAGGGAGAAAGTGGGGAAACGGAGTATCGGGTGGGGGAGGTAAGGGTGGGGGGGTGAATGGATAGTGATCGCTCAATAAAGGGTATACCTTATAGTGTACCAATTCGAGCAGGGGGGGGAGGGGTGTACAAAGTACAAATCCTAGTCTGAGTGCACCAGGGTACAGCACCCTACTAGTATATACACATACAGATCAACCTAATTATAACATAGCAAGGAGCATATATCAACACGTATAACAATAAGCAACCAGGCCTGGTCTGTCAGAAGACCAGAACAATCGAGGCAACCCAGGTCCGCAGCCAGGATAGTAGCAGACCGTCGAGGAAGGAAGGCAGCGCTGGAGAGAAGAAAGGATGGTTAACCAAGCGATAGTGGAAGGAGAGAAAGGAAAGGAGAGTTGAGGGAAGGATATAAGAGATGAGAGAAAGTTAGGGGACGGAAGGGGTACGGGAGGTAGGGGGGGGGAGGGGGGAGGGTGCCAGTGCAAAAGGGAAAAGAAGAGAGGGAGAGACAGGGGTAGGGACGTGGAGGAACAAAAGGGGGGGGGTATGGTGAGGGAGGGGAGGGAAGGAAGGAGAAGGGAGGGGTAGGGAAGAATGGGAGTGGGATAGAGAAGAGGGAGGGGAGAGGGGACAGTGGGACAGTAAGCTGTTTGGGGAAAATTCAGGGAAGAGGGGGAGAAATGGAGGTAGAGGGAGCGTAGGGAAAAGGGGAGGATAAGATGCTTCAAGTACATAAGATGTGAATACATGGAAGAGCACTGCACACAATAACAGGAAACACAGGCGTGATGCAACACCCACAGAGAACCCCTGAGGTGGTTCTCCTCCTAGATCCTTCATGTAATAGCCATTTCTCATGGTTATTTCGAGATCGAGCCTAATGAGTTCAGTGGCAGGCGGCTCGTGTGTGGACCGGGGTCTATCAACTAACAGTCATGAGCATCAATCCTCCTAATGGATGGGAGGGGGGGGGGGGGAGGGAGGGGTAGAAGGGGAGGTGAGCAAGACCCGCTTCTTCCAGGGGACCGGGAGTGTATGAGTTCAGATACAAACGAGGAGTCAACTGTCAATTGTTGATATTGGAAGTTGCGAAAGAGAGGACCTAGGGTTGGGAGAATTAAAGGTAGGATCAATGGAGTAAGCCCAGGTTCTGAGAGTCCATCTTGTTGCGTGTAGGGGACTGCAGTTAATGCGGGAAAGAGGCGAGGGCGTGGGGCGTTCATGGGTGTACTGCAAGGCCAAGAAGATGGGAAGAAGACGGGCCACAACTAAGGCTAGGGAGGGAGAGGGGGGATCGGGACAGGGAGTTCGTACAGTACCTTCCCTCCAGGAGAGTCCGCTTGGGCATCAAAACAAATCCAGGCTCTCCTGAGCGCCTGGTCGCATCAGGTGAGAGTACAACTCAACTGTCAGCTTGCAGGTTCACCGTCTACAGCATAGCGAGGTCTCCATCACTCCTCATCTCAGCGCTGCGGGGGGTTTTCTTTACCAGCGGCCTTCTTGGTCTTGCCGGGCTTCGTGCGGGAGGCCACTCTCCAGTCGTCCATCCTCGGCAGCGGGGGGAGCGGGGCTAGGTCTGAGACCGGGAGCCATGAAGGGACCTCCATCGGGGGGAGATCCAGAGCTGACCAGGCCTTGTCGAGATCCGCGGGGGTTCTGATGGTGATTCTGCGCCCATTGCAGGTGACCGACAGGCCGAAAGGATATAGCCAAGCATACATTAGGCCTTTCTCCCTTAGCTTTTCTAGGAAGGGTTTCAGGAGTCGTCGTTTGGCCAGGGTAGAGGGAGCTATATCCTGATAAAGTGCGATTTGGGCATCCCCGTAGCGAGTAGGTCTTTGCTCTCTTGCCGCCCGAAGGATCTCCGCTGTGTCAACAAAAGATAGCAGCCCACAAACGACATCTCTCGGTGGCTCGGTGGGCTTAGGCTTCGGCCTGAGGGCTCTGTGGATCCGTTCAACGACCACTTTAGAGGCTCGGTCTGCGCCCAGTAAGCCCGCGAAGATTTCAGCGGCTATTCCGGGCAGCGCTTCATTTGCCCAAGTCTCAGGGAGTCCTTTGAGACGAATGTTCTTGCGTCGGCTGCGGTTTTCTTGGTCCTCGATTTGCGCATATACAGAGTTCAGATGGGACTCCATCAGTGCAGCCCGGTCCACCATAGCAGAGGAATGTGTGGACAACGCCGCGCAGGCAGACTCCAGTGCCTCCGTGCGGAAGCCAATGGCTTGGACCTCCGATTTAATTTCCGCCAGCTCCGTAAGTACCGGCTTGATAGCTTGAGTCAGGGCTTTCTTCATGAAGGATTTCAAAAACTGTTGGGTGAGCTGCGTCGGAGCTCCTTCTTCAGTTTCGCTCTCCTGCTCGCCTTCATCTCCAGAGTCTCTTAGTGGGTGCGCGTCCTGCGCCATCTTGGGCAGGCGAGCAGGAGAGAGGCCTCCTTTCTTCCTGAAGAATTTCGCCATGTCACCCTGGCTCCTCACCGGTCTCGGTGAATCCCCAGGATCTCCTGTAGCTGACTTGCCGTATTTGACCATGTTGCGTGTAAAACAAGGGAGTTAAGGGTGCTGAATCCCTGGTCAGACGGGAGAGCCGAGAGCTCACGCGTCCATCTCTTTCCGCGGCTAGGCTCCGCCCCCAACGGTCTATTTTCTTCTGTGCCAAAATTCTGTTCAACTAAAATTGCACTGGCGATGAGTTTTCATGTGTCTTTGTACATTAGAAATTGTGTTCTTCTGCAGTTTACAGATTTTAATGTTCTTCTTTCCCTCTTCAGACCACAGTACTACAAGCTGATCGATGAAGTAGTGTCACAGGTAATCCTGCACAAAAATGGAGCCGACCCGGACTTCAAATGCAAACGTTTAAGCATTGACATCGAAGGCCTAATAGGTAGGTGTGAACATACATGTACAGATGATCTTTGAGAAAGCTGTTTGTGTGCAAAAATATGTCAACAGAACTGGTGCTGTAGGTTAGTTTGGATAGATATGCACAGAAAGAGTGATACAGTTAACATACAGTTTATAAAGACATATATAAACCATAAACACAATAAATAATAAAGACAAGCTGTATTAATTTTATTACTCTTTCTGTGCATATATATACAAATAAACTAACCTACAGCACTAGTGCTATTGACTTATCCCCCCCCCCTCTCTTTGGGGTTCAGACCCCGAGGGGTTGTTGTATATGTTTAATTCCATGGGATCCACCTAGGGATGGTTTGTGCTTGGCCTAAGATATTTAGACACATTCTTTAATAAGAACGCCAGAAAGTGCCTTAAATATTTCCGCCAACCTTAGCAGATGTAGATTTTTTTTTTCCTGACCTCTGACAATCCAAAATTATTAAGAGATGTGCACCTTTAAATAAATTTCAAGGTGAATTTTAGGGTCCCTTTAAAAAGTGTAGTGTTTTCTTTATCCATAAGAACACTAAGAAATAATATAAAGGGACATAACAAGGTGCACTTGATAAAAGATCAAATGCTGAGAGTTTAGACATATTATTAACCATATGCTTATTAACCAGATGCTCCCACAACTAAAGCAGGAATATCTGATAACATTATATTAGAACTCATTTTAATGAATTTAATTAAAAAATATATATATAAATATATAGAAAAAAATGTAAGTAAAATTAGAATACAATATTTCAAAAAGTATCCATAAAACTGGCACCAGTGCTTTTTATGGATTTTTTTTGGTGTGCCGCCTCTCTATTAGATTGATAAAAGACTGGGAGTCATGCCTTAGGAATCTGAACACCTATTGGAAGAGGACTATAAGTTCTAGGACCGTGCCAGTTCTACCATTATTTTTTTTTCCTGTATATTTTAGAATGTATGTTCAGCCCCACACTCTTACTTACCCAATTCTCTTCACTCCTTGATTTCATCAGCATGCCAGCCTGTCACTCCTCTCCCCTTTGCAATTTGTTGCATTTTCTTTCCCTGCACTGTGTGTATTAGGTTTGTCCTGACCAGACAGGCAGTACGGTATTGTGGTTAGGTCATCTTTACAATTAATTTTCTCTTTTTTTTTTTTTTTTTCCCCCCAATATTTTTTATTGCTCAAAATAAATTAAAATGAAAGTCAAAACAACTTTGTAAAAAGGCTTCATTAAAAAATATCCAACTGTTTTATATCTATTATGCAGTTCTGTGTGTTTTCATGGTAATATACAACATACACTGCTGAAAAAAATAAAGGGAACAGTGAGATAACACATCCTAGATTTGAATGAACGAACTAATTGTATGAAATACCTTCGTCTTTTTTGAATTTGTTAACAACAAAATCGCTCAAACATTATCATGGAAATCAAATTTATCAACCCATGGAGGTCTGGATATGGAGTCACACTCAAAATCAAAATGAAAAACCACACTTCCGGCTGATCCAACTTTGATGTAATGTCCTTAAAACAAGTCAAAATGAGGTTCAGTAGTGTGTGTGGGCTCCACGTGCCCGTATGACCTCCCTACAATGACTGGGCATGCTCCTGATGAGGTGGCGGATGGTCTCCTGAGGGATGTCCTCCCAGACCTGGACTAAAGCATCCGCCAACTCCTGGACAGTCTGTGATGCAATGTGGCGTTGGTGGATGGAGCGAGACATGATGTCCCAGATGTGCTCAATTGGATTCATTTCTGGGGAACGGGCGGCCAGTCCATAGCGTCAATGCCTTCCTCTTGCAGGAACTGCTGAGACACTCCAGCCACATGAAGTCTCACATTGTCTTGTATTAGGAGGAACCCAGGGCCAACTGCACCAGCATATGCTCTCACAAGGGGTCTGAGGATCTCATCTCGGTACCTAATGGCAGTCAGGCTACCTCTGGCAAGCACATGAAGGGCTGTACGGCCCCCCAAAGAAATACCACCCCACACCATTTCTGACCCACCGCCAAATCTGTCATGCTGCAGGATGTTGCAGGCAGCACTTACTCTGTTTGACTCTATCATGTCTGTCACATGTGCTTAGTGTGAACCTGCTTTTATCTGTGAAGAGCACAGGGCACCACTGATGAATTTGCCAATCTTGGTGTTCTATGGCAAATCCCAAACTTCCTGCACAGTGTTGGGCTGTAAGCACAACCCCAACCTGTGGACGTCGGGCCCTCATACCACCCTCATGGAGTCTGGCCTGTCTCCTGGTAGCGCCTCCATGCTCTGGACACTACGCTGACGGACACAGCAAACCTTCTTATCACAGCTCGCATTGATGTGCCATCCTGGATGAGCTGCACTACCTGAGCCACTTGTGTGAGTTGTAGACTCAGTCTCATGCTACCACTAGAGTGAAAGCACCGCCAGCATTCAAAAGTGACCAAAACATCAGCCAGGAAGCATAGGAACTGAGAAGTGGTCTGTGGTCACCACCTGCAGAACCACTCCTTTATTGGGGGTGTCTTGCTAATTGCCTATAATTTCCCCGTGTTGTCTGTTCCATTTGCACAACAGCATGTGAAATTGATTGTCAATCACTGTTGCTTCCTGAGTGGACAGTGTGATTTCACAGAAGTGTCATTGACTTGGAGTTACATTGTTTCTAAGTGCTCACTTTATTTTTTTGAGCAGTGTATATACTCTATCTAGGCTGATCCTTCCCTTGGGGAGTATTACTCCAGGTCTAGATTACACAGGGTTCACTTGCTTTGAATGCATTAATGCAGTGTTTACCAATGGCTGTCCGGACAGGCTGGGAGTTGTAGCTTTGCCACAGCTGGAGGCACACTGGTTGGGAAATACTGCATTAATAAAATAAAAATCCTATAAATGTTTACATAGCCTTTTAAAGTTTTCAAGGGTACAATTTGCACCTATACTCCCAACACTTTGCTTACCATATGCATGTTATCCAGAAGCAGGCGACAGTATATATTTGATAACAGGCACCATTTATGTATGTACTCCATTCACTTTATCCCCAGTGCCTAACAGTCCAGACTTTAGCATTTGTTCTATATGCTTTCTTGTCAGGATGACCATTCGCTCCTTATCTCTGTACCCATAACTGTATAATTCTTGTGTATTTATACTGGTATTGTAGATGCAAAATATATATTGTAGTTGCAAAATTTCTAAACTACTTAATGCAATAAAAAATAAGTTATTTAAAACAAAAAAAATAAACTGAGCGTTACTGCAGGACTAGAATACACTGGGTTTGCTTATTTTTAATAAATGATTGGCATAAAAAGGATGAGCTGTGAATATGTATGTAGCCTTAAAAAGGCACATTTTGTCAAGCACGGCCATGGCTTTTTAAGTAAGGCTATTCTTTGCCAAAATACTCTAAATTTAGGAAGACTTAGTAAGCAGTGGTCACTACTTAAACAGCCCTAATGTCCATTGAATGTAGAATACAGACAGCCATCTATTATGTAGGAGTCTTTAAGTGGCTGTTCTGGGGATGTTATTAGTTGGAGCCTTCTGGTAGGAAAGAAGTAGGTGTGAAAGTGGAAAATAACTGTACTTGTTATTTCAGGTTACAAATTAAATTTAGAATTTAATAAAGGATATTCAATAACAATGCAGGAATTCTGTGTTCCAGGTAGAACACAGTGTAAGCACAGTTAGATCTTTGTACTACAGAACTACAGCCAGTTTCCTTACTAACAAGCAATGAATGGTGCATCCTGTCCCAGGACTCCACAGCCTTGATGTCCAGTGTGCAGCCTGAACACTTAATTGGGGACGTCCCAAAAAATCTGTTAAAGCGTTACGGTCGTTAGTAAGAAAAAAAAAAATGCTCCAAGGGATAGGGGATAAGAGGTCTGAGCACGGGGGTCCCGCCGCTGGGAACCCATGCGATCTCTCCTGCAGCACCCCCTGTCATCTTGAGCACGGAGCGAACTTCGCTCCGTGCCTGATGACTGGCAATGCTGGGGCTGAGGGATTGTGACGTCACGGCCCTGCCCCCTCGTGATGTCACACCCCACCCCCTTAATGCAAGGTTAGACTTGCATTGAGGGAGCGGGACGTGATGTCACGAGGGTGCGGGGCCGTGACGTCACGATGCCCCAGCATCACCAGTCGTCAGGCACGGATGAATTTCTGAATTTCTCTGAGAGGCTGAGGGTGTTTCCCTTGAGTATGTTGAGCTCCCTGAAATCAAGGGGACTCTGCTGCAGAATGTCCATGCAGAATATTCATGAGGAACTCTGCGCAGACGTTCTGCTGTGTGAACATAGCCCAAGGCTGGTTTTACAATTTTCAGCTTATTAGAGGTACCAGGATTTTGCTGCAGGTGTCTGAAATTGCTGTAAAATGGCAAGTTTTACTGCATTTAAGCAAATCATAGTAAAATGTGTAATATTTACAGCAAATTTTAAATTAGAAGGGCAACTGTTTGAAAGTAAGATCAGGAAGTATTCCTTTACTGAGAGAAGTGGTTGCTGAAAATACAGTGAAGGAGTTTAAGCATGCATGAGATAGGCACAAGGCTATCCTTCATATGAGATGGGCACAAGGCTATCCTTCATATGAGATAGGGATAGGCATAAGGCTATCCTTTTATATAAGGCAGAGACGAGGACTATTCAGAAGTATTCAGAATATTGGGCAGAATAGATGGGCCAAATCTGCCGACACATTCTATGTTTCTATACACTTGCAACACAGAACAACCTGGCACAACTGTGTTAATCCACACGCTCTTCCAGGCTTAGGGTGGGTTCACACCACATTTTCACTATACAGCTGCCAGATCCGTTTGGCGCCAGCGAAAACCGGGCTCTCCCATATCCCAGCCGGGCCCAGCCTGTATCTAATTTATTTTAATTAGCCAACCGGAGTCAAAAGGTGACTCCGGTCGGCACATTATTGCCCTGTATCCGGTTTTCTGAATGTACCTAAAACCACGGGATACCACCCGGAAAACACTGTCGGAAATACAGTCTTATAGATGGGAATGCATAATTTGCAGAAATAATAGACATATCTAGTCTTTCTGGGGACATCGGATCCAGATTTCCATGGTGAAACATCTGCCCACTAAATTCCGCTATGCGCACAGCTCAGCAGAATCCCTTTGAAATCAATGGGATTCTGCTGCAGTGGAATTCAGAGCAGAAATTCTGCTATGTGAACATAGCCTAATAAATGTGCAGGAATCTGGTTTGGACCAGAGGTCTGGTCACCTGAACAAGTACATCATAGGTCTGTTTTTTTGTTTTTTTTGTTATTTGTCCCTGCCATAATATGGCCACATACCTAAAATTGTCATTAACATTACATACTACACACCAGTCCTCACACTCCAGAAGCACAATTATCTGCTGTACAACATCAAAAACTGCAATCCATCAATTATTCTTACAGGAAAGGATTGCTGTAGACTTCATAGGTAATGTCTGCACTGGATAGCCATACCAAACAAGTGGATATGAACTGTAACATCTTATCCACATGCTTCAGGCTTCTTTCATGCAGACATATGAGCATGCTCTGTCAGATCTTTAGGATGCTTATTCTGTCGTAGATTTGACACAGATTTACAGTGACAACTGCTGCACGAATGGATCCCGACACAGGGCTAATATAATCCAAAGGAAGGTCTAAGATTTAAGCTTTTAGATAAAAAATTGGAAAATTACACCGTTGCTCTAGGCTTTACTTATAATAACCCTGACTTGCTGAATACGTGGATTAAATTAAATACATAAAGTAAAATGAAACCAATTAAAACAAAACTTGTTGGTCAGACAAGGATTGGGAGAAGAAAAACAAAGATAAAACACAAATATCCAGTCCTATTAAAAAATAATGTAGATAAAATATGTGAAAAAAAAAGAATCTGGTGGAGGGACCCTCTTGTGAAATATTCTCTTATTATCCCAATTTGGGGGGGGGACATAAAACACTAACATTCCTTCAGAGAAATTGTTCATTGTAACGGTCAGTACTATCCACTATATTATTCCACAGTAAACACCAAATAGTATTTTCACCAAAAATGTCCACAATAAATGTGTTCTCATAGGTAGTCACAGTCAAAGATATACGGACAGTCAAACCCTTAGGCGATATCCACAGTAGAATTAATTCATATAGACACATGCGGGGGAAATCCAATCCTTGAACAAAACAGTTAATATATAGTACCCTTCAGGGCAATCAGTCACGAATCAGCAGATATTTTGTTTCTCTTTCTTTATTTCTTGAATACGATGTAGTATCTTTACAACAGAGTAAATACACACATGGCATGCTGCAGTCTTTGCCTATGTCCGACTCTCCCATCCATGGGCGCGACAGCGGGCCTGTCCCCGAAATGCCTTTGAGCCCATGGCTGGGAGAGTCGGACATAGGCAAAGACTGCAGCATGCCATGTGTGTATTTACTCTGTTGTAAAGATACTACATCGTATTCAAGAAATAAAGAAAGAGAAACAAAATATCTGCTGATTCGTGAGTGATTGCCCTGAAGGGAACGATCTATTAACTGTTTTGTTCAAGGATTGAATTTCCCCCACACGTGTTTATATGAATTAAAGGGGTTCTCCACTGCTCAGCGTTTGTAACAAACTGTTCCGAATGCTGGAGCCGGCGCGGGAGCTCGTGACGTTATAGCCCCAACCCCCTCATGCCGTCACACCCTGCCTCCTCAATGCATGTCTACATCATGCCCCCTCTCATAGACTTGCATGCATTGAGGGGGCGGGGCGTGATGTTATGAGGGGCGGGGCTATGACATCACGAGCTCCCGGCTCCAACGTTCGCAACAGTTTGTTGTTTGTTCCAAACGCTTTTTTAAAATCAACTGGTGACAGAAAGTTAAACCTATTTCTAAATGACTTCTATTAAAAAAAATCTTAATCCTTCCAGTACTTATTAGCTGCTGAATACTATAGAGGAAATTCTTTTTTTTTTTTTTGGAACGTAGTCCTCTCTGCTGACATCACAAGCACGGTGGTCTCTGCTGACATCTCTGTCCATTTTAGGAACTGTCCAGAGCAGGAGAAAATCCGCATAGCAAACATATGCTGCTCTGGACAGTTCCTAAAATGGACAGAGATGTCAGCAGAGAGCACTGTGTTCCAAAAAGAAAATAATTTCCTCTGTAGTATTCAGCAGCTAATAAGTACTGGAAGGATTAAGATTTTTTAATACAAGTAATTTATAAATATGTTTAACTTTCTGGCACCAGTTGATTAGAGAAAAAAAGTTTTCCACCGGAGTACCCCTTTAATGCTACTTGGAGGAGTGACGTGGAACTCAAATAGTGGTGGTGCTTGTAATCTAACAAAGCTGCAGGATCGTGTATATTACTTTTTGTGATTTTCAGATAGTCACAGTAGACAGTAAGTATTTTGTATATCCATAATGGTTATTAGAAATGAGCGAACTTACAGTGATTCAATTCGTCACGAACTTCACGGTTCGGCAGTTGCTGACTGTAGCCTGCATAGATTAGATCAGCTTTCAGATGCTCCTGAACTAATTTATGCGGGCTAAAGTCGGCAACCTCTGAGCCGAGAAGTTTGTGACGAATCGAATCACTGTAACTTCACTCAACTCTTATGGTTATGTAATGTGCTGTAACTTTACTTGCCTCACCAAAAGTTTCAGTGCTTACAAAAAAGACAAAATAAAGAAACCTACAGGAACGTGTGCATTTTTAAACCAGTCATACTGGGTTATTTATAGACGATCTAGTCTAAGTTTATGCTTAAAGGGATTGTCCCCTACTAACTTGTCTGATCCAGTACTAATCCTCTATAAAAGCTTCAGTCTGCAGCACAGTGTCTTCTGATAAGTGGACAATGCATTAATACTGCAGCCAATCAGTGGTCATATGCCAAACTCATGGCATCATGACGCCCATAACAGAATATGGAACATGACACCTGAGGCCACTGATTAACGTGGATGACCCCTTTATGTACTGGGCTGTACCAGTAATCTTTCCATCTGTCTTCTCTAGGTGATGGCCCCTAAGATCAGGACCCTTCTATAAACTATAGTCCTGTCCATGTAGGTTGACTATAAAAAAAAAAAAAAAAATTCCTAACCTCACTAGATAATTCTATGAGTTTGTTCTTCTTAGCGCAACCATGGCATAACTGGTTACATAGTCACATATATATATATATATATATATATATCTACATGATTATATTATAACCTTTTTTATATAAAATATTTCCATGACAGCTGTAATAGTGATGTGTAGTTACCATTATCCTCTAAGTCCCATTTTGTCTTCCCTTCAGATCACTTGATTGATAAGAAAAAGGTGGAAACAAGTGAGATCAAGGCTCGGGATCTGGTGAAAAAGGTAACATGAAGCATTAAAGCATGTATTAAGATATTAGGGAATTGTATGAAAGGGAATCTGTCACCCATACTAAATTGCTGATACCGGCTAATAGTGCAGGTGATGCTGATCCCAACTCCATTTACCTTTCTTCGATACATGCCGCTGTTCCCGAGTAATGACAGAAAATCTAAATATGTAATGAAGTGCACTGGGGCCGTTCCCAGCTGCTGGGTGCACGCTGGGTGCCTAGATCCACCCTCTACAACACCCTCTTTATAAATACTCTATTGCTCTGCACTTAGCCAATACTTCCTGTGAGATCTAGACGGCCAGCCTGTACCATCACTATGCATGTGATGCTTCATCAACACTCCTGGAAGCGGCAAATGAATGGTGGTGGTAAGGGCCAACTGTGCAGGAGATCTCAGATGAAGTCATTTTGTAAGAAAAGGCTTAGCAATTTTGAAATGTAATGTGTGCATCAGTGGCCCTCATTTACTATTCTAAACCAGACTTCTTTTGTCAGGTTTTTTTGTCGCATCTTTGTCTGCGCCATGTGCGCCAGTCTGCGACACGATGCAACATTTTTTCCAGACGGACCCAATGTGGATTCTCCCAAACCCGAAAAAGGGGCGTAACCCGACATTTCTGAGCTTTCCCACATATTTATAAAGGTTTCCAACCCGAATTTGTTGAATTGTTGTGGATTTTTTCCCGACAGCTCAGAGGAGTTGGAAACCAAAACCAACAAAACGCACGTGCGACAAACAGGATGCGACATAATAATAAATACCAGGGGAAAAAAGCAGTCGGGTAAGAAAGCAAGATAGACTTACAACCCGATAAATGAGGGCCTGTGTGTCATGGTTTACAAGCTCCATGCTTGGTGTTATTAAATGGAAAAACCTTCATTGGCTACATCTCACAGGCACACAGGTTGTTACAGGTATGGAAGAACAATCTCATCTCTTGTGAATCACATGACCAGTAAAGATTTTCATCCCCCTAAAGGTAAACTTTGAAGGCTTCTATTCAATTAACACAAGCAGAGACCTTGAAAAGTGTGACAAACTGATGCACATAATATATTAGGAAATTGCTAAAACCGAAATATGTTCCTTAGGCTGGGTTCACATATACCTAGTCTGCCACATGCCAGTGACCGTGTGCCAGAAAGTTAAACAGATTTGTTAATAACTTATATTTAAAATCTTAATCCTTCCTGTACTCATCTGCTATATGCTCCACAGGAAGTTATTTTCTTTTTGAATTTATTTTCTGCCTGACCACAGTGCTCTCTACGGACACCTCTGTCCATTTTAGTAACTGTCCAGAGCAGGAGCAAACCCCCATAGCAAACTTATCCAGTTCTGGACAGTTCCTGACATGGCCAGAGGTGTCAGCAGAGAGCACTGTAGTCAGACAGAAAGAAAATAACTTCCTGTGGAGCTAACAGCAGCTAAGTACTGAAAGGATTAAGATTTCTAAATAGAAGTAATTTTTTTCCCCAGCAGAGTATCCCTTTAAAGCGGCTCCGCACACAGTACTGTGTGCATCGCTGCTCATGATATGTTGGCTGGGTGCGTAAGTACTCAGCGAATGTAGTAAGCTGGAATAGACACACAGTTCATTGCCGTGTGTGTGTGTGTGTGTGTGTGTGTGTGTATATGTGTAAATGTATGTATGTGTGTGTGTGTGTGTGTGTATATATATATATATATATATATATAAAATATAATATAAAATATAATATAAAATATAATATAAAATATAATATAAAATATAATATAAAATATAATATAAAATATATAATATAAAATATATAATATAAAATATATAATATAAAATATATAATATAAAATATATAATATAAAATATATAATTATAATATATAATATATATATAATATATAATATATATATAATATATAATATATAATATATATATAATATAATATATATATATAATGTGCGCACTGTTTTTCTGAAATGTTCACCTGTGAAAGCCAATGACCATACAGCAAAACTGAGGCAACTTGCAGTAAAATGATGTGATTTTGCCACCCTGGGTTCTAAAGAAAACCTGCGCTTTAGAACCCACCCTAACTATGCTCCAAACATCACTGTTGCCTACCTGGATGATTGGCTCCCCCTGCTGGTGTTTGGAAGGCATGCTTTCAATCAGAACATAGCTGGAAGTCTGTTTTGGATGTTTTCACCCGTCACTTTTTTTCTTTTTAATATTTATCTATTTTTGAAGAAAGTCTTTTATTTATATATTTAGTGCTCCACTCTTGGCAAGGATCACAAGCGCCAGTGTTTATTAGTCTGCAGCTCAGCATTTTTGACCCTTATCAGCGGAGCAGAGCCCACATGTTTACTTTTTCAATTTAAAAAAATAATTTAGCTGTCAGCGTGAGAAGAGATAGTGCTGTGGCCGAGCTGTCGGGTGGCCTCACCCTGGAAATTTCATTCCAAAGCACGATGGGGCTGATAGAGTGACCTATGGGCCCCAGGCTGATAGGGGATAATTGAAGTTGTGACTGGGATGTAATTAGAGGGGCCAGCTGTATGTCACAAAACCTCTCTGCTGTTTCTCCTACTCTCACACTGCCGACAAATTATTCCTTTCTGCTCACGAGCAGCTTAGTGGACGCTGCAAATTGGTTTTCTAGCAAATGTGGCGTCCTGCATTAAGTACAGTTTGGAAAACGCACATTACAACTATTACGTGACTCCCATCTGAAGCAGAAAATCATCGCAGTGTCCTAGACTTAATTCATCTGGCCATGAATTTTTGCAGTTTCCCGCTATAATTTTTACAATTTCACGGTTTTATGAACTGCTCATAGAACTTAGATTTTATCAGCAGATCCGTGCGATAATCTTATACTGTATCTTCGGTGTCTGGCAGATATCTGGCTAATGCTGATATGCTGGGTTTTACCTGTTTGATCTTTCGGCTTCACATGGAGATAAGCGGCACCATACTTTTCTGGCAATTACTCATCAAATTCCATAATAGTCACATTCAGCCAGACCTAACTATTTTTTTTTGCTTGTGTTTTGTCTTTTTTTTTTTTTTTATTCACACCTAACACAAGGTTAGAAATAGATCTAGAGTTGCTGCTTTTGTATAATGGTTCTCCCACCAGAAGTGTTTAAACGGGGTTCTTCGCTTTACAAAACACATTTCTCGTACACTGTTTGGGATCCCTCTGTTCAGGATCCTCTGCTCTTGCTTTTCAGGATCCTCTGCTCTTGCTTTTCAGGATCCTCTGCTCTTGCTTTTCAGGATCCTCTGCTCTTGCTTTTCAGGATCCTCTGCTCTTGCTTTTCAGGATCCTCTGCTCTTGCTTTTCAGGATCCTCTGCTCTTGCTTTTCAGGATCCTCTGCTCTTGCTTTTCAGGATCCTCTGCTCTTGCTTTTCAGGATCCTCTGCTCTTGCTTTTCAGGATCCTCTGCTCTTGCTTTTCAGGATCCTCTGCTCTTGCTTTTCAGGATCCTCTGCTCTTGCTTTTCAGGATCCTCTGCTCTTGCTTTTCAGGATCCTCTGCTCTTGCTTTTCAGGATCCTCTGCTCTTGCTTTTCAGGATCCTCTGCTCTTGCTTTTCAGGATCCTCTGCTCTTGCTTTTCAGGATCCTCTGCTCTTGCTTTTCAGGATCCTCTGCTCTTGCTTTTCAGGATCCTCTGCTCTTGCTTTTCAGGATCCTCTGCTCTTGCTTTTCAGGATCCTCTGCTCTTGCTTTTCAGGATCCTCTGCTCTTGCTTTTCAGGATCCTCTGCTCTTGCTTTTCAGGATCCTCTGCTCTTGCTTTTCAGGATCCTCTGCTCTTGCTTTTCAGGATCCTCTGCTCTTGCTTTTCAGGATCCTCTGCTCTTGCTTTTCAGGATCCTCTGCTCTTGCTTTTCAGGATCCTCTGCTCTTGCTTTTCAGGATCCTCTGCTCTTGCTTTTCAGGATCCTCTGCTCTTGCTTTTCAGGATCCTCTGCTCTTGCTTTTCAGGATCCTCTGCTCTTGCTTTTCAGGATCCTCTGCTCTTGCTTTTCAGGATCCTCTGCTCTTGCTTTTCAGGATCCTCTGCTCTTGCTTTTCAGGATCCTCTGCTCTTGCTTTTCAGGATCCTCTGCTCTTGCTTTTCAGGATCCTCTGCTCTTGCTTTTCAGGATCCTCTGCTCTTGCTTTTCAGGATCCTCTGCTCTTGCTTTTCAGGATCCTCTGCTCTTGCTTTTCAGGATCCTCTGCTCTTGCTTTTCAGGATCCTCTGCTCTTGCTTTTCAGGATCCTCTGCTCTTGCTTTTCAGGATCCTCTGCTCTTGCTTTTCAGGATCCTCTGCTCTTGCTTTTCAGGATCCTCTGCTCTTGCTTTTCAGGATCCTCTGCTCTTGGTCACATTGGAGAACAGTTATGAGTATCTCTCACAATGTAGGAGCTGTCCTTTTCTGCGTTACACAGACAGCCCATTGTTGTGAATGTGCTCTGGGAATCACTGCTCTAGCATTACACAACCAGGGTGCCTCCAGCTGTAGCAAAACTACAACTCCCAGCATGCCTGGACAGCCAACGGCTGTCCAGGCATGCTGGGAGTTGTAGTTTTGCAACAGCTGGAGGCACCCTTGTTGGGAATGACTGTGCTAGAGTTTTCTAGTGGTGGCTGTCTCTCCACAAATTATAGCTGATCGCTGTGGGATTCAGCAGGGGACGCTTTGTGATCTGTTTTTTGTCAAGAGTCCCTTTAAAAATAAAATGGGTATTTTCAAAATCCTTAATACAGTTTGATACGCCCTTACATTCCTTGGATATAAGGTTTTATAGTTTCTGATAATGCAGGGAATCGGTCAGATGGGCGTAAACTCATTTTAATTATGGGAGTAAATATCCGGTAATGGGCAGAATTATACAAACCCACTGACTGTATAATCCCACCCACCATCTGACATTTACTCCCATTATTAAAATTAAATTCACACCTATCTGCAGGATTCCCTGTATTATTAGACAAGCTATGAACCCTTATATCACATGAACGGAAGGGCGTATCAGGAACCTGTAAAAAGATGTGTGATCGAGGGACTCTGAGATATTCAATGATAATGCAATCTTTTTTTCTTAGTTGGCCACAGGTTTGTTTTATCAAAAACTGATTTAGTATTACAACCTAGTGGTTGTAGGTATTGATGACCTATTCCATCAGTATTTTATGGTGTAGAAAATCCCATAAAAGTGAGCTGCCATCACAATCACTGCAATGTGCATGTACTCTTCAGTGGGCCGTGCGCAAGAGCTTGTTTATGGGGGTTATCCATGATTAGAGAAACATAGCTCCTTTCTTCCAGAACCTCAGTGTGTGACATTATAGCTCAGTTGCGTTGTGTGAATGGTGCAGAGTTGTAATGTCACACATGGAGAAGACAGCAGTCATGCTTTTCTAATCCTGAATTACCCCTTTAATCTAAGGTTTATGGGGGCCTTACAGCAGATGTCAGGGGAGAGAAGAGTTGGTTGAGCTCAAGTACATAATGCTTTTTTTTTTATTTTATTTTTTTTGTGGCGACTTTCTCTCCTTTCCCCACTTTAGGCCTATTTATATGGCTGATTATCACTGGACGAGCTTTCATTATTGTCCCGTGTAAACGGACAGACAGTCAATTTGTTTGCTGATCACATCATTTAAATAATTATCGGCTGCACATTGCTCTTTGTAAGCAGGTGATGTACGGTTGACAATGATGGAATTAAAGGGCTACATGAACAATCAATCGGTCTTCCTAGACCTGCAATTGATTGAGCTTTGTAGAAACTCATTAAACAAACTACCCCATTTCACCTCACCAACCCCCCCCCCCCCCTTTATAAATGTTATGCCAGGGTGGTGAGGAAAAATAAAAAAATCTGATGCTTACCTAGCCCCAGTCTCCCTTAGATCTGATCCTGTTCTTCCTCATGCGGTCCCGGTGTCTTCTGAGCAGTTGGTTGCACTTACAGGACCTTACAGGCTCAGCCAATCACATGACAGCGCTGCGGCCACTAGCCACTAATTGGCTGAGCAGGAAAGGTCCGGAAAGCAGCTGATAAGATACTGCAATGTGCTCCAAGAATATACCGGGACTGCACAGAGGAAAACTGGATCCGGGGCAGACCTACATGGGACGCGGGCTGAGTGAGCATCAGGTTTTTTATTTTTCTCCTGTACACCTATTACCTAGCACAGTGTTTCCTAACCAGGGCACCTCCAGCTGTTGCACAACTACAACTCCCAGCATTCTTGGACAGCCAACAGCTGTCGGGGCATGCTAGGAGTTAAAGGTTTGCAACAGCTGGAGGCATCCTGTTTGGAAACACTGACTTTGATTTGACTAATCACAAATTTTCCCAGGGGGCCAAATTGTTAGATCGCAAGTCGCAAAATATCGTGATGTAGAATTTACCATAGAGACGTGGCAAATGGTAAATTTGTGTTGAGAAAATCTATGGAATTTTATTTTATTATATTTTTATGCATCAGAGGCTTCTTTCTAATATTATGTTTGAACTTGTGAACAGCTGGATGCAGAAATCACAGCAAGGCATGAACTCCAGGTGGAAATCAAAGCCAAAGAAGGCGAATTTGAGCAGAAATTTTCAGATCTTCAAGGAGAGAAACAAACGCTGGATACTGAAAAGCAGCAGATTGCAACTGAGAAGCAAAAACTTGAAACTGAAATGGCTCAGCTTTCTGAATCTGTAAGTCATAAAATTTCCATTAAAGGTCAATTCAGTATAGCGGCCACTTTAAGATACTATAGAGGCTTTATAATTTATAAGCAGTCTATTTGGTAACATTCGGCATGCTTTACCACTACAAAATGTACAGTGCTGAGCCTGACAAATAGGGAATGGGATGCAGCCCCTAAAGGAGTTATCCAGGATCTGAAAAACCGATTGTGTTACAACGTAGTTCCATTCACTCCAATGGGATTAAGCACAGGTATGGTGGTGGTGGTTGGAAAAATCGATTTTTTTTTTTTTTTCTAATCCTGGATAACCCCGATGAGGATATGGTGAATAGGATAGTATAGCATGTAATAATGATAATTCCTTTTTTTTAATTTTTTATATATAGCACCAACATATTTTAAGTTCATAATTCACCAATTTATTAGTACGTTTGGGATCTGGGAGAAAACTGGAGTACGCAATCCACGCAAACACTGGGAGAACAGACAAACTCCTTGCAGATGTTGTCCTTGGTGGGATTTGAACCTAGTGCTAACCACTAAACCACTGTGCTGTTAATCATGCCAGATCTCCGCGGCCCCTTAAATATGTTAGTTGGTGGAGGTGTCTGGGATCGAACTATTATCAGTCTTAAATTGATAGCCTATCCTAAGTCTGTTAATATTTAAAGTGGACCTGTCTTCAGGAAAACAGGGGTATAAATAAGGCCACGGGTTCAATGCTAGTCAAATGTCAGTCAAACAGGATAGAAGGATGCAAACAGGCTGTGAGTGGTGATAAAAAGCATATGAGCAGGGCTTATTCCATCTCTTGAGCCTCATTTTCATATTAACAAAAAGGCTCATATCTCACCAATGGGGAGGACTATTGAAATATAAAAAAGTATGTCTGAAATCATGATGACTAGCCCTATCTATCGGTTGATTTATTTATACCCCTGTTTTCCTGTGGACAGGCTACTTTAAAGGGAATCTTCAAATGTGCAGAAAAGAAAAATTGGAGCACACACCTGTTTGACTTGCTTGAAGTGGTTTATTTCAGTAAATTCTGATCCAACATCCCGACACCCCTAGACCAAACGGAGCTGGAGCGGCAGGAGCTCTTCACCTGGACGACCGCACAGTTTCACGCTGACGGGCGTTTCTTCACGGGCGTTTCATGCTGACGGCGAGTCACCGTGGACCTGAAGAAATGCCCGTCAGCGTGAAACTGTGCGGTCGTCCAGGTGAACAGCTCCTGCCGCTCCAGCTCTGTTTGGTCTAGGGGTGTCGGGATGTTGGATCAGAATTTACTGAAATAAACCACTTCAAGCAAGTCAAACAGGTGTGTGCTCCAATTTTTCTTTTCTGCACGTTTGAAGAATTCTGCAATTGCTATATGTGAGCACCACGCTGTACCCTGCTTCACGTTTCATCCCACCCCCACCGCCATATAGACACCTGTGTTGGCTATATCCACTTACCTTCCTTGCCTGCAGTGCCCAGTCGCTTCTTTTGTCTAGTTACTTTAAAGGGAAACTGTCATCAGTGTCACTCACACTAACCTTTTTGGTACAGACGTGTAGTGTGGGTGACACGGATGATAACCATACTTGCCAATCCCCGATCCGTGGTCCCATTCGTCCGTTATCTTTTGTGTTTGGGCGGCATCTTCATTGGTTTAAGGAAGTTTAATGATTGTTAAACTTGGCAGTACACAGCCTAGGCTTCTTTTTATTGTTGTGTAAAGAAATTTCTAATCCTCTTGGTAGCTAGGCTTGCTCCACGTGGAAAAACATTTTTTTTCTTGCAAATCCTATTAACACCAATTTTGTGCATCTGATTTTTATTAACTTTTGCACAACTGTTTCAGTTTGGCTTCCTCTACGGTGTTGGTGACTGCTGGCCTTTTTGTCACCATAGAAAGCTAATTATTCTCATACATGGGGTATTCTAAACAGAAACTGCCCCACAATTGTTTAAAGCAAAGCCATTTTGTATGATGTACCTGTAACATGTGTGGTGCAGAAATGGGCTGTGATCACAAGTTCCACAGACAGATTGAGGCTTAACAAAAGCGCATACATTTACTGAGTTGCACATTGTCAAGTCTTATGGATTTTCCTTTTTTATCCGTGGAGCTTTTATTACTCTTTGTTCTGTCAGCGACTAAGAAAAAGGAATGTGAAAATGGAAATCCAACAAAGCTTTCACCTCAGTCTGTTACTTAAGCCATAAAATGAATAATACAGTAGTTAGAAAAGAAATATAATTACTAAAAAAAATCATGGTTTCAGCCAAAGATATTGAGTGTTTTTTAAGACACAAAATCACCGCAAAATATTATTTTTATGCCTGCAAGGAAAATATATTCACCACCATGTTCCCTTCTTTGAGATGTAGTTATAATTATTATTTAAGTTGGCAAGAAAATGTAAAACTTTAATGGACTTAGTTTTATGAGGAAAAAAGTTTCTTTAGAAGGGAGTAGAAATTGTTGAATATCCGTTTAACCCAGCAAAGGTTTGAAATGCATTCCATGCATATTTGTGTGTTTACTGATGTTGACTTGTAGGCAATTTTTATCTACTGATCTTATGTATAATTATATTTTTGCAGATTGCTAAACTGACAAAGGAACTTGAAGACACAAAAAAAGAAATGGCCACAATGTCAGTCTCTACTGTTATTGTACCAGTTCCTCCTCCAATCCCAGGATCAGGGCCACCTGTTCCTCCTCCACCACCACCACCTCCTCTGCCAGGAGGATTTGGAGGGCCTCCGCCTCCACCACCTCCTCCTCCTCTTCCAGGAGGACCTGCTATTCCTCCTCCTCCTCCGCCACCTCCACCCCCATTTGGTGGTGGACCTCCACCTCCTCCACCACTGCCAGGAGCTTTTAGTGGGGGGCCTCCTCCACCCCCACCACTTCCAGGTGCTCCTTGCATTCCTGCCCCACCGCCTTTTCCAGGGGCTCCGCCTCCGCCTCCCCTTTTTGGTGGTCCTGGGATACCGCCACCTCCACCTTTCCCTGGTGGACCTGGAATTCCTCCACCACCGCCAGCTTTTGGCGGCCCTCCTCCTCCACCAGGACTTGGTGGCTGGGGTGCACCTGCTCCACCGGCCCTACCTTTTGGATTAGTTCCGAAGAAAGACTACAAACCAGAAGTGCAACTGAAACGACCAAACTGGTCAAAGGTATGTTCACCAAAATTTGTATCATGTGGGGCTGGGAAATTTTCTGTCGTGTATTACAATATCTAGGCTTTAAAGGTTAAAATACACTGCAGACCATTATAAATGAAGGTAAAAAAGGGGGTGTGAATGAAGAGTACTGTACAGGGGTGTGGAAAAAAAAATGCTTGTCAAGGGACTAAAACGGGAGCCCAATCTACTTGTCCCTCATGACAATCCACTTGTTCGGGTCAACTTTCGTTTTTGCACTCTCGTTCCCTCCTCACCCTATAATAGCTATAATTCTTTTTTATTTT
This sequence comes from Hyla sarda, assembly GCF_029499605.1. Lineage (NCBI taxonomy): Eukaryota > Metazoa > Chordata > Amphibia > Anura > Hylidae > Hyla > Hyla sarda. Next base: position 372,477,621 of record NC_079192.1, on the reverse strand, counting down.
TCAATATACAGTGGTCCCTCAACATACGATGGTAATTCGTTCCAAATGAAGCATCGTTAGTTGAAACCATCGTATGTTGAGGGATCCGTGCAATGTAAAGTATAGGAAGGTGTACTCACCTGTCCCTGCTGCTCCGGACCGTCACCGCTGCCCTGGATGTCGCCCTCCATCGCTGTCGCCGCGTCCCAGCCGCTCCGGACCATGTCTGCTGCCCGGGATCATCTCTCTTAATCGCTGTTATCACGTCGCTGCGCACGACGCTCCTATTGGATCACTGGACAGCGTGCGCGGCGACGTGATGACGACGAAGCAGAGCAACGGCGATGCAGTGGAGCCCTAAGAGGATGCTCTGGAGTGCCGGGGACAGGTGAGTGATCATCACCGGACCACACAGTCTGCGCTACCGGATAGCCATTTATGCGATGGCTGCGACATACAAAAGCATCGTATGTTGATGCTACTTTCAAAATGCGATGGCCTCTGAGAGGCCATCATATGTTGAAATTATCATATGTCGGGGCCATCGCAGGTCGGGGATCACTGTACTGACCCATATGAGGGCATGTTTTTTTGCGGGACCCATTATACTTTGTAATTACACCTTTTATTTTTTCATAAGATATGCTCCGAAACAAAAAGAATTGGTGTGGTAAAATTGAAAAAAAATTAAATAAAAAAATAGATAAGAGATAATTTAGCAAATTTGGTGGTTTTCTTTTTTTATGCCGTTTACCTTGTGGGCAAACTAACATGTTATTTTGATACTTTAGATCGGCCTGATTACAGCAATACCAAATTTGTATAGGTTCTGTCACTTTTTAGAATTTTTTTTTTTCAATTGCCCTTTTCTGACCCCTGCAACCTTTTTTATTTTCGTATACCAGTCTGTATGGCCATAATCTGTTTGTATCGGTACCATTTTGGTATTGATCTGACTTTTTAATAGTTTTTTACTCAATTTTTTTTCTGGGATATGATGTTATAAAAATAAAATGCAATTTTGGGGTTTGGTATTTTTGTTTACATTTACATCAATTATCATATTGGATACATAATGTTTTATTTGAATAGTTCAGACAATTACGCTTGCGCCAATACCAAATATCTATTTTTATTATGTTTACATGTTTTTTTTTTTTTATAGAGGAAAAGGGGGATTATTTGAACTTTTAATATGAAAGGGTGTGTCTTTTAAACTTTCTTACTAAACTTTTTTTATTATTTTTATTTTTTTTTATACACTTTTAGTCCCCTTAGTGGACTTTTAGGAGGAATCTTTAATTCTATTGACCTCCATTGATCTGTGTGCTCTGCGCTCCATTGATTAAGCATTGTTAAGTCAGGCTCTATCAATGACAGAGCGATGGTCCCTAGGGAAGCAGAGGTAAGCCCTCCGGCTAACTTTACAGGGTTCCACCCTAGGCCACTAGAGAGCATTTACATGTCTCTTTAGACGCCGCTGTCAGCTTTGATAGCGGTGATCTAAAGGGTTAATAGCCTCCCACGGCGATCGTCGCATGCCGGCTATTAGCGGCAGCCCCCAGCTTCTAAAATCCGCTGTGGGCTGCCAGGTATGGAGCGGGCTTGAGTCAGGAGCCCACTCTGTATATCCTGAGCGCCGCCGTACTTACTGGGGCTTTCAGGTGCGGCCTTGCCTGAAGCAGGGCTAAAGGCTTGAAAAATTTTCCTGCCCGGAACTGCATATCACGGCCGTCGGGTGATATGATTTCCACATCCCTGACTCTACCCCCTGAATAGAAAGAGCCATGTACTGTTACTCCCTTAAATGATAAAACCATGTACTGCTGCTGAATGGAATGAGCTATGTACTGTTCCCACCTTGAATGGAACAAACATTATAGCCTCCCCTCCCTCTCCCATTCCTAAATGGAGTAAGCTATGAAGTGTTATAATCTATCCCAAATGTAACAAGCCATGTACTGCTCCCCCTGAATGGGACAAGCCATGCACTGTTTTTCCTTGAAGAGAATAAGTTTTATAGCATTCCCCACTGGAACAGAAAAAAGCCTTATAGTGTCCTCCTCCATTTTCTCCTTAAAGGAGTAGTCCAGTGGTGAACCCAGTGGTGAACAACTTATCCCCTATCCTAAGGAAAGGGGATAAGTTTGAGAACGCGGGGGGTCTGACCGCTGGGGCCCCCTGCGATCTCCTGTACGGAGCCCCGACAGCCCGCGGGAAGGGAGCGTGTCGATCTCCGCACGAAGCGGCGGCCGACACGCCCCCTCAATACAACTCTATGGCAGAGCCGAAGCGCTGCCTTCGGCAATCTCCGCCTCTGCCATAGAGATGTATTGAGGAGGCGTGTACAGGGGCCGCCGGAGAGCCTGGCCCCCGTACAGAGAGATCACATGGGGCCCAGCGGTCGGACCCCCCGCGATCTCAAACTTATCCCCTATCCTTAGGATAGGGGATAAGTTTTTCACCACTGGACTACCCCTTTAAAAAGAATAAGCCATATAATGTTTTCCTCTAAGTGAAATGGCGATGTAGTGCACCCGCCCCCACCCCACCTCTTCTTTCCCAATGAAACCAGCCATGTAGCATTCTACCCAAAACAGAAGCTTGGACAGAACATTCCGCCACAGCCCTTGTTCCATACATGTTGCATCTTTACAACTCCGAGCAACAATTGTTAACTCTGAGAGAGAGAGAGTAATGTCTCAGAGGTGCTGTGGATTATTTCCTTCACTTTGTAGTCTGGTTCTTAAGATGTAGAACTCCTAAACATCACAGCGGCTCCTTCTCCTTGCCTTTTTTCACCCTGCCTGAAGCCCCTGATTAATGGACTCCCTTTCTCTCTCTAGTTTAATTTCACTTAATTTCATGTTTTATTATTTATTTCATGTTTTGTGCCCTCTGCCTTATAGGAAGCTTTTTGAAGCCAGCTCCATGGTAACGCACAATTTAATAATCATATTTCATTTAAAATATGCAAGCGGCAGATAATTACGGTGCTATAAAGGAGAACGACTTCCCTTTGTCATTTGGATTGCAATTCCTCTCTGTTCTTTTTGTTATTATTATGATATTTTGGGGGATAGAGATAATTAATGTGCATATCTAAGAGATCGTTCTCCTGCATCCAACCTCGAGGAAACTACCTATATCTCAACGTGAGGTTTGCTTTGTTGGCGCAAGCAAAAAAAAAAAAAACTATCCGCCTGTAGTTTATGTTCATGGTTAATATCTTGCTCCTCGCAGCTTCTCTAAGCCTAACAAAGCTGACGCTCTTCAGAGCTGACATCCACATGCATTCCCGCACCTTCTAATCTGTAACGTGTTCTGCTGCCCTTTCATCCATAGTTGTTCTTCACCAGTCATTCACATGGCAAAGTTCTAAAAAGAAAACACCCTTTGTAGTCTGTACTTACTCCATAAAAGTAACTCATAATTGCTTTTTTTTTGTATTTTTTTTTGTATTAGATTACTCCCAGAGAGCTCTCCGAGAAAGCTTTCTGGACCCAGGCAAAAGAAGACAGATTTGAGAAAGACGAGCTGTTTGCAAAAATAACCCTCACCTTCTCTGCACAGACCAAGTGTAAGTGTTCTAAGATGCCATTCATTATTCCTTTGAGGTTGGCATCACTCTGAAACTTTATTAAAGGGGTTTACTTGTCCTGACAACCTATTTTTGAAAAAAGAAATGTCTTGGCAATCAACTAAAGGTCCGGTCTTTGAAACCTCAGTAATTACTAGGAAAGTTTCAGCCAGCCATACGGTTGCTTTGCAGTGGTCACTGCTTAGAAAATATAGTATTACACAGTAGCAATTCAGATAAATAAATATATATATATATATATATATATATATATATATATATATAGAACTGGGATGGGCCTAGTCAACCAGTTGATATGTAGTGGCACCCTCATAGAGTAGGGTCCTAGACATACAGAAATGGATTTTGTTAAGCAACACTGAAAATATACTTAGATAATACAAATATTCCATATACTTTGATCAGCCATAACATTTAAGCCACCATACACCTCTATAATATTGTGTAGGTACTTGTGCCATCAAAACAGCTCTGAAACGATTTTCAGCACATCCTGCAGACGATCAATCGGATTGAGTGCTGGGGAGTTTGGAAGCAAAGTCAACACCTTGAACTCCTTGTCATGTTCCTTTTAAATGATTTTTGCAGTGTGGCTAGTCACATTGTTCTGCTGAGAGAGTTGACTGACAATAGGGAATAACAATACCAAGATAGGGTATGCTTTTTCTGTACAGTGTTTAAAGTGGTACTCCGGCCATAGACATCTTATCCCCTATCCAAAGGATAGGGGATAAGATGTCTGATTGTGGGGGTCCCGACACTGGGGACCCCCGTGATCTCTAATGCAGCACCCCAGACATCTGGGGCACGGAGCGAACTTCCGTGCCGGATAACTGGCGATGCGGGGCGGAGGCTTGTGACGTCACAGGCCCTCCTCCTCAATGCAGGTCTATGGGAGGGGGCATGACTTCACGAGCCTCCGGCGCTGCACTCAACACTCTAAACGAACGCCGGGTGCAGCAGAGAGATCGCCAGGGTCCCCTGCGATGGGACCCCCGCGATCAGACATCTTATCCCCTATCCTTTGGATAGGAGACGAGATGTCTCGGGGTGGAGTACCCCTTTAAGTAGTTGCAACATGTCACTGTAAAATTCACATGAATGCCAGGACCCAAGATTTCCCAGCAGAACATTATCTGAAACATCACATTGCCTCCACCAGCTTGCCCACAGTGCATCCTGATAACAACCCCCGATTCCCCCCCCCCCCCCCCTAAACTCACTAAATGATGTGTGGGCATCTGGCCATCCATGTGAGGTAAAAGAAAACACAATTGGACTAAGCTGCTCCTTTCAATGTTTCATGGCCCAGTTGGATGATCACATGCCCATTGCAGGAGCCTTTTAGTAGTGATCAGCGGTCAGGATGAGCTCTCTGATCATTCTGTAGCTATATAGCAAGCTGTAATGCTTTGTGTTTTAATATCTTTCTATCTTAGTCTGAAGTGTATCAGCAATTTGTGCTACAGTAGATCCTCTGTAAGATCTGACCCGGCCGGCTAGACTTCCTTTCCAACATGGATCAATGAGCCTTGGGCACCCATGACCCTGTGGCTAGTTTACCACTTGTCCTTCCTCAGATCTCTTTTGGTAGGTCCTTACCCCTGCATACCAAAAAAACACCTGCAAGACCTGATATTTAGGAGATACTCTGATCCAGTCATTTAGCCATCACAATTTGGCCCTCAGTCACTCAAATCCTTCCAATAGTCCAACACACCAACTTCAAGAACTGACTGTTCACTTTATAGTTGAGGTAATGGTAGTCACCTCTTTTGTAAGGGAGTTTAAAGAGTACCTCTCATGATCTTGTTAAATTTTAACTCCCAGTTTCCTGCCCCCATCAGGATAAACCACCCCCTGCCTTTTATTTTTATTATTTTTTTTTAGTTTTCTACCTTGATATTGCTCTGTATTTTCTGCTTAGTCAGATTCACAGACTGGAAAGCGGTGTTCCTTAGAAGGCATTGACATAATCTGAAGCCATACAGGGGAGAACTTCCTCCCTCACTCTGCTTCACACAGCCCAGAGCAATTCAGTGTGTGAGGTGAGCTATGATTGGCTAAGGCTGCACACTCAAAATTTCCTGATTTTGGACTGCTGCAAGGCCTGTAGGAGTACAATGTCTGCAAGAGATGGGGGGAAATGTTCTCTGGAAAAGTAGGGAGACACCTAGTGGCAGCTTTTTTAAACACAAATAAAACATAGAAAACATTTTATTAACTTTTTTATTTTTAAGTACATTAGAAAGATTTTTTATTTACCATAAGGAGTGCAATAGCAAACATTTGTTTTAATGAGAGCCCATTTAAGGTTGCGGCTGATCATTGTATATGGAAGGCTATATACTGCTTCTGCACATGGTGTCCTCTGTTTACAGCACTCTAGTACTGACCTTACTGGAGTTATGTTCAGCTTTCACAAGCATTTCTATTTATATATGAAGATTGTAAAATGTGCTGGATTTTTGCACTTTGTAGCTAAATGAAGATACATTTGCTGAAACCAGTTTTAAAGTTTGTCCACATCCTTTTGGTTCTGTTAAAATGGTATCTAATGTATTCTCTCTCCCTTCTCCCCTCAGTATGTATACTTTACCATGTTTATCTGTATTTGTAAATCGTATAACAAGCACTAGAGGGTGCAAGGCATCTGTTGAAACCAGACACAGACTTTTCAGTATTACCCTTTTTTTTTTAATCACACGGTTCACCAAGTGTGAACATTCATCAAAGGAATATATACATAATAGATATTTATATTTATAGAACAATAGAAAGACATGTTATTGAATCTTACAATCAGCACACCAGTATATTCATGTTTTTTATTCTGAAAAAAGCAAAAAAAAAAGCAAAATGATTTATTTAATAGTGAATGGGATTATTACGTTTGAGAAGTATTCTAACATACGAAGTTGATCATGTATGACCAGAATAGGGCATTAATGTCTAAGTTTGGGGTCCCCCAACTGATGTTACCAAGTAGCAGTGATTGTAAGAAAGGGCCATGCAACCTCCGGTCTTTTTTGTTGCATTGGTTTGTTATTGGCAATGGTCATGTAATGCCAGTACTTTACAGCATATCCACTTCATATAACCTATATCTGAACAATGCCACCCACCCTACTACAATTTATATATTTTAGCCAGAGGTCCTGTACACATCTATGGCTTCACCACTAGGGGACAGTACAAACCATTATATTATCATATTTGATTATTATTTGTCACTTTAGGACCTTTAGGCTAGGTTTCCACTCAGTTTTTTTCTGGTGATTTTTGGACACCTGCCACTGCAGTCTTTGAGCCAAAGCAAGAAGTGGATCTATGAGGAAGGAGAAGTGTAAGTCCGTCCTTTATAATTTCCATTCCTTATAAATACACTTCTGGCTTTGGCTCAAAAACTGCAGTGACAGGTTAAAATAAAAATTTAAAAAAGCCAGAAAAACCTATCTGGAAAGCTATCCTTAAAGGGTTATTCTCAAATGGACATGAATGGCATATCCACTGGATATGTCATAAATGTCTGATAGATGCATGTCCCTACTTTGGAACCCACGCATCTCTATATTGAGTGCCTTCTAGCTTCATCTTCTGGGGGTGGTCAGGAAGCCAGAAATAGCTGAGGAGGCCGTTGATCTTGAGAAATTTGCAGGTTGAAAATCTGGGACTCTTTCATCTTTCAGATGTTTGGCATATCCTGTAGATAACCCATAAATGTCCAGTGGGGAAATACCCATTTACTTCATGATTCTCTAATAGAAAGTAATTAGAAATATTCTGTCATATTCTACCTATAGGAAATCTATCAGAAAAATAACTATAGTTTTTACACTGCTCACTTGGCCCTTAAATGAGCTGACCCTTCCTCCCTGAAACAGATCAGTTCTTGTCTGTCATCTCCTCATCTTCACAGGCAGGATTCAGTGACAGAGAACACAGGATAATACCATTGACAGTACATTATAGGAACAGTTTAGGTCCTCTTTACCCTCACTCACTAAATAGTGACTTACCATGAAATTAGAGGTTAGAGGTTTGTGCTGTTGCCAAAGTGTGACAATTTTTGGATATTTAGCATTTAAATGTTTTATTATGGCATCTATTTTGTAACATTACCTCAAGGAAAGCAACTGTATTGGTTGTCACTTTGGAATTACCTTTGCAGAAACATTTGTGATAACTTTTAATGTACTAAAATATGTCCAATTCTACATATTTGTTCTACATTTTCTCAACATTGTGAATGAGACCTAGAACCCTTAAATTAATAGGCAGCTTCTTATAGTTTCCTTTGCTACAGACTACAAACTATTAGTCTACAGTCTCTGCCTTGTGACAGTTTTGTAGTCTGTTGCCGAGGAAACGGTGAGAAGCAACTGACAGTATTTTAACCCCTTCATGACCCGGGGTTTTTCTGTTTTTGCACTTTCATTTTTACCTTTTAAAAAACCATAACTCTTTCAATTTTGCACCTAAAAATCCATATGATGGCTTATTTTTTGCGCCACCAATTCTACTTTGTAATGACATCAGTCATTTTACCCAAAAATCTACAGCGAAACGGAAAAAAAAATTGTGTGACAAAATTGAAAAAAAAAAAAACAATTTTGTAACTTTTTGGGGCTTTTGTTTCTACGCAGTACATTTTTCGGTAAAAATTACACGTTCTCTTTATTCTGTAGGTCCATACGATTAAAATAATACCCTACTCATATAGGTTTGATTTTGTCGTACTTCTGGAAAAAAATCATAACTACATGCAGGAAAATTTATACGTTTAAAATTGTAATCTTCTGACTTTTTGATCGCTTTTTATAAAAAAATTTATGATATAAAAAGTGACCATAAATACGCTATATTGAACCTTGGAATTTTTTTGCGCGTACACCATTGACCGTGCGGTCTATATATTTTTATAATTCAGACATTTCTGCACACAGCGATATAACATATGTTTATTTTTATCTACACAGTTTTTTTTTAATGGGAAAAAGGGTAGCGATTCAAACTTTTATTAGGGAAGGGGTTAAATGATCTTTATTCACTTTTTTTTTTTTCCGTTTTATTTTTGCAGTGTTATAGCTCCCATAGGGGGCTATAATACTGCACTAACTGATCCTTTACATTGATCAATGGTTTCTCATAGGAAACCATTGATCAATGATTCTGCCACTTGACTGCTCATGCCTGGATCTCAGGCACTGAGCAGTCATTTGGCGATCGGACAGCATGGAGGAAGGTAGGGACCCACCTGCTGTCTTACAAGCTGTGCGGGATGCCGCGATTTCATCGCAGAGATCCTGAACAGCTCCCTGAGCTAACCGGCATTAGTTTACTTTAACTTTAGATGCGGCTTTCAAAGTCTAAAGGGTTAATAGCGCACGGCACCGTGATCAGTGCCGCGCGCTATTAGCCACGGGTACTGGCCGTTGCTAGGTGCCGGCCCCGTCCCGCGTTATAGAATGGGAGCCAACCCATGACATACATGTATGCCATGGGTCAGGAAAGGGTTAAAGGGAACCTGTTATAAGATTATACTATAAATAATGCATAACAACCCGTTTTATATATATATATATATATATATATGGTAAAATCTTTGTCCTCACCGTCCCCGGGAGACACAACTTTTTATTCATTTTTTTATTTTTTTTTTATTGAAACAGCTGTATTGATCGTTCAGTAATTACAAGTCATACAATAAATTACAATCGCACAAAGCATGATAGTACAGTACAGTATAATTCCTTAAGCTATACATCGCACAGCATGCTACTCTAACACTCCGCTCAATCCTGTAAGAGAAAAGCACAAGAAATCGAAATAACAAAACAATACAATCTGTGATCCGGGGAGGGGCGTGGGATATGGGGCGGGGCTGGGGGCATGGGGGAGTGGACGACTGTGGGGGTAGGGAGGGATCGGATCACAGGGCCAAACTACTGGGCTATAACTTCAGGGGGACATGGGGGAAGGGGAGGGGTCTTCACTCCTCTTCTTAATCGATGGCCGGGCTGTCCAAGATAGAATAATCTTTCAGCAGGCTCCAAATGAACCTGTGGCAGTCCCGGACGGACATGTTCTACTTGTTGATCACGAGGCGGTTCCTGGCAAGCCACAGAGCATCCTTAAACAGTTCCTAAGGTTCCAGGCCTCCTGGATGGCCTTCACTTCGTGGGTCCCAGGGAACAGATCGTAAAGCCCTAAATGGTACGATAGGCAGTTCCTGGGTACAGAATCTCTGAGTTCATGTTCCAAGGTGTCCAACAGACCCTGTGCAAAGAGGCACTGCCAAAACATGTGCAAAGATGTTTCCTCCACGTAGGGGCACCTGGGGCAGAGCCAGGTTCTGCACAGGTCGTGGGCATGCATGAATGACCTAAGAGAGAGTCCTCCCTTAATAGCCATTCATGACAAGTCCTTGTGTCCATTGGTAAGCCACTTACAAGCCATGATGGCACAAACAGTCTCTGCCGTGGGCGGGAAGCCCTGGAACGAGCTCCAACAAGTCCTTAGCTCGGATGAGCTTGTAGATGTTCTTTGGCTTCAACAGGTCAGGCTTCAATCCCTCCAGCTGGTGTTTCCTGAAACCAAACAACGTCTCCATAGAACCAGGGAGTGTTTCAGTTGTAAGGGATGGAGATTTCCTACTTTTCCCATCCGATCAGCCTCCAGAGGGGCAGAAGAAACGAGAGAGACATGGACTTGCCTGCTGAGCTAGTCTTTTCCACAAGAGTCCCCTGTCGCATGCAAAGGAGGCCCTCAGCAGAGTGGGGATATCGGGCACTCCCTTCCCACCCTTGCGGACCTCCTTGTACATCACAGTCTGCTTCACTATGTCCATTTTGCCCTAGATGAAGCGAAACATGGTCCGAGTGGCATGGGGAGGCCAGGCCTGTGCGGTGTATTGGAGCACAGGCAAAACTTCACTCCACAAGAGGAGTGTTTTGCCCTCCATCGAGAGCTTTATGGAGCTCCACAGTCTGATCTTAGAGTTAATTTTTGCTAGTCAGACTCGGAGCATTTTGATGAAATCTGGTTTAACAGTATAGGGGAAGGGGGCGGAAGAAGCCAGGTGCCATTCTCCCAAAGAGCATAGCTTCTGACTTCCTGCAGTTGACTTTTGCTCCTAAAGCTTTGCCGAAGTCCTCGCAGGTCTGGACAAGTGCAGTCACCGAACGCCGGTCAGTGCAGAAGACTGTCGCGTCGTCCATGTAGAGCGAGCATTTGACCTCATCGTGATCTGGTCCTGGTGCGATGATCCCTCTGATCTCTCCATTCTTCTGGATAGACTCAGAAAAGAGCTCTATAACGCAAACAAAAAGAGGTGAAAGAGGGAAGCCTTGTCTAACCCCTGAAAGGATTTGAAAGGGGTCAGTCTTCCAGCCATTCACAAAAAACGTGCTGCAAATATCAAAGTACATAACGTTAACAAAAGAGCAAAACATTTTCCCCAGACCCAGCTTGCGCAAAGCCCTGCCCATGAAGGCATGGAAGACACAGTCAAACGCCTTCTCCTGATCCTGACTGACCAGGGTGGCGCGGCCTCGAAGGTCCTGGATGTAATAGAGAAGAAGCAGGGGACCATAGAGTGCAACACCTTTCTAACTAAAAGTTAAGATGAGGTCTATCCAAGAATGGAGCGAGCCATCGGGGCAGCTCCAAGTGTAGTTTATGGAGCAGTTCCTGATCGACCCAACAATGTCCTGCAAGGATGCCTCTGTCACCATCTCGATCAGCAGCTTGGATGTCACGTCAAGATTGGCAGATGTGCCAGAACTGCGCCTGTCCACCTCAATGGGGCAGTTAGTCACCACCGAACACTACTGCCCTAGTGGTGGCAAGCAGAGCCCGCATGGTCCGGAGAACCTCCAGTCGGACATTCTTCTCGGAAGGCATACACGTTGATGAGCCGCACAGGCTCACCCTCCTTGGAACCGTCTGCGACAAGAAGTCTGCCACAGAATAGCTCCTGGACGAAGTCAAGTGTTTCCTCCTCTGATCAGGATGGCCACCCCTGCAGACCTACAGTCACCCCCACCAGACTAGTAATTAGACACCTGCCTGGCCAGATGGTTGTAAGACCTAGAAAAGGACAAAGCACATTCCTGTAGCATGTAAACATCACACCTCTGAGAGTCTAAGAAAGTAAGCACAGTCTGAAATCTAATCCTATCTCTAATACTCCTCACATTAATGCTAAAGATGTTAAGATGAGCCATGGGTATAAAAAAGAGGTTAGTTCAGATACTAGTTACCACTCTGGTTGGGAGGATCCTCTTCTCTGGTGCCTGTCAGCGCCTGCTGCTCCTCATAGCACCCTTCCAAGAGCATGTCGTAGACAAGATTGGCCGGTGTGTCTAGAATTTCCTTGACCTCCTGGGTCCTGCAGCAGTTCCAACATAGACTGTGCTTGGACCTGCTCCATCTCCTCTTACTCATCTGAAGACTGGAGGTTCTCACAGGCCTCAATGATCTTCCTCTTGTAGGACTTGGCTGGTGCGTTGTCCCTTCCTTTCTTTTTCTTCAGCTTGGTGCCTGGGGGAGGAAGCAAAGGAAAATCTTCCAAAGAGCAGACACCAGCAGCTGGAGGGGAGTTAGGTGCTGCTGGGCCAGGAGAGAAAGGAGGCTGGGTGGGGCAGGGGGAGGGAGACTGCGGCCCTGAAGACAGGGTGGGAGGGAAGGGGGAAGCTGTCTCCTCGGTGGGGGCGAGAGAGGCCGGGGTGAAGATATGAAGTTTAAGTGTCCCTCTGTGTGTGATTTACAGCTCAGTATGCCCCACGTCATCGCTCTGCTTTGTTTGCTTAGGAAGCAGAACGATGAAGAGGGTTGTTAATGACGCTGAAGCGGCATGATTACACCCGGAGAAGGCTGGACTAGGGTAGTATAGCTCCCCGCTCAGGGGACTACTTTCGAGTCTGGCGGGGGACACTATTAAACTTCATATCCTCACCATCCCCTGGAACTCACTGCTACTTAATGTATGGTAAAATCTGATGACCGGTTCCCTTTAAAATCCAATTCGCACTGAACCCTGCACTTCTAAATTTAAGCAGTCTGTGGACTGTCATAAATTGTCTCTAGTATGCTGAGTGTTCTGCACAGTAATAGTAAGGAATTTCCAGCTCTTATAAAGGACCATTCAAAATAGCTCATAGTAAATATTGGGTTTTATTGATCAGTCCTTGTGGTATTCCTATCTCATAAAGTGACTGCATCCATTCTGAGAAGGGAGAGGCTGCAGGATTAATTCAGTGCTGAATACTCTTCTTGGTTTTTCCCTGCACATAGGGGGAGATTTATAATTCAATATAGACATTATTTTCCGTCTATCATTGGCGCTGTGATGGCGCAGTCATGTAATATTAGCGACATTTGTGCGAATTTTGTAGTAGACTTTTCCTAAGTTTTTGAGTAGCAGTACACCTATTTCCGCAAACCCCCATTTCCAGGCGCTAAAGTACGCCGACCAAAAGTACAAGTACAAAACCTCTCTACCGTACGCAAAGCACAAGAGTGTAAGCTAGAGCTTTTCCCGCCCGTGCAAAGCGGCGGGGAATTAATCTACAGTACACACTTAAGATAAATTACACGCTGCAACAGAAAAAGTTAGACAGAAAAAACGGCAGTAAAAAAAAAGAGTAGGGTACACTTTGAATGATAAATCTCCCCAATAGGGCCTATTCATTTAAATAGAGCTCTGCTGCAGTTAGAGGGTGCCCAGACACCAAAGTACAGTGTAAGACTTTGAGGCTATGTTCACACACCGTTTTTAGGCCATTTTAAAGAATCAAAAAAATCTTCTATCACCACTAAGGCTCCTTTGTTTTTAGGATTAAGTGGGGGCATCAGAGGTCAAGCCCCCACTGATCATAAAATGACATATATAATAGTGATCACTTTCAGATGGGAGTAGTAGTTACTAGCCAAAATTCTGAATTCAAGTGGCCTTTTTAACATTTCAGTAATCCACACAGTTAGGTGATGTTGACAGATGCCGGTCTATTTCCATGGGCAACTACTGAATTCTGGAATCAGAAGATTAACAAAAACAATTGTTTTAGAAAAAATAGTTATTTTTGTCCCATAAGATTCTTCTAGTCTGTATTGTCGTCTCCCACGTGATGGCACTGAAGGACAGTGGTTATGTCTCAGTGTACTGCTATTTTTATTTTTTTTTCTCCTCTGTAAAAGCCATAGATCTTTTGCTCGCCCCCAAGCCACTGACTAATGGAGTCTCTCATCTTTAATTTATCTTTACAAATTTTGTTTTTATTAATGTAATGTTTTCTGCCCTCTACGTTGTTGAAAGCGTTTTCAAGGCAAAAAAAAACCTAAAGAGCTTTTCTGTAATTATAGCAAGCACCAGCCAGTGCCCTCTAAATACCTTCTATGTATTCTGCATACCAAAAATCTATCTGCCATGCCGTGATTGATGGTTATTGGTTGTGGCCAAAGTGACATGTCAAGGACGTATGTCCACAGAGGATGCAGCCATGTAGTGGAGCCTAAACATTTATCTTAAGTGATGTCTTTCTACACAGAAAACAAACGTTTTCCTCAATGTTTTTCTTAGATAAAAGCTTCTTCTTTAACAATGCATTGACTCTGCAGGTGGTAGCCTGAACGGTTAGATTTTCTGTCTTGCTACATTACAATATTGTTTCAGTATTATTATAGAGATAGGATATAGAATGTTCATGAATTTTAACTTTTTTTTTTCTTTCCCTTTGCTACCTGTTTGTCTGAATGTTTCATGTGGTGATTACAGCTTCCAAAGGTAAGTGCTTCAGATTTGCTTGTCCTTACCAGTGCAAAGACGTGATTTTCCAGCTTGAACATCTTATAGCATATTTACTTTTTTTTTTGTCTGCATGAATTCAATATAGCATGCGTCATATTCCCTCTTTATGGTGCATGCCACTGAATTGCACCAGGGTATATTACTAGTTGTTTGCCACCAGGTTTTAAACTTGGCAAGACTTAAAGGACACTAACCCTTTAAAGGAGTTGTCCCAGCTCATCTGATTAACCTTTCTATCTTGCTTCTGTGTATGACAGCGCCAAACTAAAGGACTATGCCTGCAGCTATGCCCCAGACATGATAAATGTGCTGAGATAAGCCCGAGCAGGGAGCCTGAGGTGTGCTCAGCTCAGGAGCTCCAGTTCACCACTGCTTCTAAAGCAGAGCTGGTGGACGGGAACCATGACTGCCAGCTGTCAACAAGAGTTTAAATAAGAGATTTCTATTGAACCTAGCGAGTTTGCTAAAAGAAGCCAGATATCACTGACCCCTGTCCTTCTTAATAAAGTGTACACTTGATACTCATTCTGGGCATAGAATGACTTGAGAGGTCGCCATGCATGTGCACAGCTCTCTCCATTCACTTTCTGGGAGTTATTGATAATGTAACTTCAACTGGACTCCCGTTCATGACAGAAGTGCATACCTCATCTGTCAGGCCTATATGGCGTATCCTCTGGGCAAAACTGATTGACGGCCTACACTCAGGATAGACCATCAATAGCTTACCAGCGGGATGCTAACATTCAGCACCAAAGCCTAGCAGCAGTAGTAGGTGTCAGCACTCTGTTGAACAGCAAATTATGACATTTACAAGGGATAGGCTGCCAATCATTTTTGCTTGGAAAATCCATTTAAAGGCTATGGACACCTTTTTCAATGCATTTTTTTTTTAATCTCTATTTGTATATTTTATGGTGTAAACATTTTTTTTCCATGGTATAAAAACATTTTTCTACGTTTCTCTTCTACAGCTGCATAGTTTTCACATAGTAACAGCCAAACAGAAAAGTAAAAAGTACAGTAATCCTCACCAATGTAGCAACATCCAATAGATCAGGTGACAGGTAAATCCCATTTCCACAGGCCACAGTAGAAGCAGGTTTAACCTGTGAAATGGCCGTCACCCGTTTTGTTCTCTGCATGCCTGGTTTGTACTCTCACTAAGGTTATAATTAAAGATCTATTAGACATTGCTACATTGGTAAACATCAGTTTGGATGTTGCTTTCTATAACTCTGTTCACACTGAAATAGCTGAGCACCATTCTGTAATTAACCTGGCTAATGCTTTCCTGGAGTGACTGGTATCTATTTACTGCATGGAGAGAATTGTTGTTCGTAGGTTGTGCAGATTGATTTATTTCTCTCTCCTGATGGATTTCACATATAGTGCTCGCTGCATTATCCTGTTCAAAGTCAAATCTACTAGAAAAGTAGTCTGACTGCTCAATCTCAGCCCATGTTTCTCTGCTTCTGAACAAACGTAGAAGCTAAATTAAGACCAGATCAAAGTTGACCTTTTATCTGCTTATAATTCAACTTTAAATATATTTGCATATTCATTGGTGCCCTTCTGTAAATGTTAACATTATAGTAGTATAGTAAACGACCAAACACCTTATGAAAGTGGAGAACCACACTCACAAGTGCTGCATCGGTTTTACCTCCTTTAGTTTCTTGGGTAGCAGGCTCATTTGGCTGTCGCTTTCTTTATGTTGAATATGTGATTAATTTGGTGGTGGTAAATTGTGGAGTCCAAAAGTAGACTGTTGCTACGTAAACAAATTATTAATCTAGTATGATGCCTATATAAACATAAAGGGAACTTGGCATCACTTTTAATGTGCCTGAAATACAAGTCATCCAGAGGGTTCCTGTCTGCCTCTTACCCGTTCCCGCCCCACCCTTCACCAGCCTTGATTGATGGATCTTTAGAGATCCATAGGTAGAGATCTATTAATCAGTTTGGAAGTTAGAAGCGAAAATGGACCATCCTGAGGACTCGTAGTTCCATTAGTATAAAAATGATGGTTTCCTTTTAAAGGAGTTTTTCAAGACTTGGGGGTTCCAAAGAAGAAAAAGCTTATTCTCTGGTGCATGATATAGAATGTAACATCCCATCCCCAAGAATGTTTCAAGGAGAACTGTTGTGAAAGATTTTTCATTTCCTCTGTGGTGCCCAGGCTGCAAAAACTAAAACAAACTTTAAATCACCTTCCTACATGCCCCCGTTGCACCATTATCAGCGTTCTGGTCTTCTTCCTGAGGATGTACTGGTCTTCTTCCTGGGGATGGTGAGTTATGTCCCGCCTCGGCCGGTGATAGGCTAAGTGCACTGTCATGTAAGGAGTCTGGGCCCCGCCTTCTCCCTGCTGCGCGGGCTCCTTACATGACAGTGCCCTCAGCCTATCACCATCCGAGGCGTGACATTGCTGCAGCCGGCGATACGCTGAGCGCAGTATGACTCGCTGTACCCAGGAAGCAGGAAGAAGACGAGAAGCAGAAGACCAGGACGCTGATATCGGCGCAACGGGGAATGTAGGAAGGTGACTTTAAAGTAATTTTTAGTTTTTTTTTGTTTTTGCAGCCCAGGCACAGGTGAAATAAAAAATGTTTCCCCACAGGAACAGGCCAACAATGCCCTGCTGGGAGGCTGCCTCCATTTGATGGCACCAGAGATCACACACCTCCTTCTGATCATGTTCTGGTCATACTGCAGCCTTAGGGAGTGGATAAAATATGTTTGGAACATCATCTGGGGAGACCTGGGAGTGTGAGCACATCACCAGGGAAGGTAAAAGCAGGCACTGGAGTGCCTCTGCTGGTCTTAGGGGTGTAAAATAAAATACAGCATACTCGCCTTGCTATCAGACTGTTTTTTTTTTCTTTCTTATATTTATCTCAGAAAGCCCATTTAACCCATTCATGGAATCTGAGGTTCCCACACAGTTAAAACTCCTTTAATTATAGTAACCAGTACAATGATGAAATGTCCACATAAAGTGTTAATCCCTTTAGTAAATCATGCGCCATTGTGCCTGTGAATGGTGCGCTTCTCTGCTGACCTCTGAGGAAGTGCTCACTCGCAGTAGCTAATTAAGGGGACAGTGAGCACAAATGAAATGATTTCTGCCATCAATAAGCCTTCAGAGTGCGGTGCCAGGAGCCTGGTCCTTTCCCATCTTGTATCGTGTCAGATTAATGACACCATTAATGTCATTTAACTGAAGGTGCCACCTAGTGTTATTTCCCTCCCTGTTCACTCCTAATCAGAGCTAATCTTCAGCAATTCTCAAGGCCTGACAGGTACTCTTTACTGCTTGACTTTTCATTTATGCACCACTGTTAATCTACGTTTAGGGTTTATTTCGCATGCAGCATATTCATTACACAGTTTGTGCACCTATAAATTCAATTGCATACATCTGAATGGGGTGATTTCTACAGCATGTACATGGATTTTTGAAAAAATAAAATAAAAATGAGTGGCAGAAATAGTTGCAGTGCACCTATTTCTTCTCTTTCTTTGTAGCCCTATTTGCTAAATTTTATGTTCAGTCATTGTGTCATCCCCACAACTTATCCAACATACCTCCAGTGCACCCCCGCACCAATAACAATCATCCAATAGTCGCCTATATATCCATGTGCCTCCAGATAACCCAACATCATTATCATCCCACAGATCCCCATATACCTCCAGAGCACCCCCACACCACTAACAATCATCCCACAGCCCCCATATATCTTCAGAGCACTCCCACACCACTAACAATCATCCTATAGTCACCTATATATATCCATATGCCTCCAAATGACCCAACATCATTAAAATCATCCCACAGATCCCCATATGCCTCCAGAGCACCCCCACACCACTAACAATCATCCCACAGCCCCCCCCCATATATCTTCAGAGCACTCCCACACCACTAACAATCATGCACTCAACTTGTTCAATCGTGGCGAGGCCTGTTCAGGGTGGAACGTAGAGCAACATTTCTTTATTTATTTTTTCAGATACTCAGAGAATTCTTTGCCATGAGGTTTCATGTTGAACTTTGAGTGACCAGTATAAGATAGTGTGAGAGTGATAACACCAAATTTAAGATACCTGCTTCCCATTCACACCTGAGACCGTTTAACAAGTCATTTAACACTGGGAGGGAAAATATCTAATTGGCCACAACTTGGGCATTTTCACTTAGGGATGTATTCACCTTTGTTGCCAAGATTTAGACAGTAATGGCTGTGTGTTGAGCTATTTTGAGAGCACACAACATTAAACACTGTTTTCCATGCTCTGCACTCAATACTTTACATTGCAGAGTGTTATAGCTTCAGTGCTGTCACATGAAAAAGATATGTTTGGCCACTATTATTTTCCAGCATTGCCTTAAACCTCATGGGCCTGGAGTTCACCAGAGCTTTACAGGTTGCCACTGGAGTCCTTTTCAGCTCCTCCATGAAGACATCACAGAACTGGTGGATGTTTGGGGATGCACCACAGATGCTCAATAATGTCTGGAGACATACTTATCCAGCTTCTTTAGCATGGCAGTGGTCGTCTTGGAGGTGTTTTTGGGGTTGTTTTCATGTTGGAATACTGCACTGCGGCCCAGTCTCTGAAGGAAGGGGATCATACTCTACTTCAGTTTGCTAAAGTTTTAGGGTACAGCTGCCTATAGAAGTGTATGTAGAGGAGGAGTGGTTGGGAGGTTGAGACACACACACACACACACACACAAGGTGTACCCAGAAGAGAATGTTACATCTCACCCCAGGGCTTGATTCACTACTGCTTGGTACTACTCTATAATATCCTCCATGCTGCTGTTGCTTTAATGGTTGTCCTGTATAAATATGCAGAGCAAGATCCTTACTACTGTGTCTTTGCTGTGTGTGTATGTGTGAGAGAGAAGTCCTGTGGACCTTAGAACAAACATTATCCTAGGCCCCTCCCCCCAGATGGAAATGTGCACTCGTCCCAGCACCACCTCCACAAGCAACCCTATTAATGGCAGTGTGTTCATATCCAAGCTGACGTGCTTCTGGCTGCTCACCTAGAATACTTACTTCTACTTACCAGGCCACACCTTGTTACTGAGGCACCCTAGACATTTATTTACATTCATGTGATGACCAGCCGCCACTGTTCAGTTAGGAAAGGTATTGTGTGCCCTATTGATCTTTTGTTTTGTCATAGGTTTAATCCTTTGACCGACACAATATAGTCAGAGTATCGTATGCTGCTGTTATTCTCTATTCTCTTTGATGCTGTGCTATACTGCAGAGCGCTCAGAGCACCTGTCAGTGCAGACATCAGTGGTAGGCTTTGTGCTATGGACTAATTGAGGATGGGGCTGTCAGATAGAGGTGTATACGTGTTTGTCTACAACCTAGCTCTAGCTACCTGTCCTGGTCTAGTCTATGGTAATACATTTTTTTTTGCACACTGCAATATATCTAAATGTATACAGAGCTCTTGAAAAAGATTAAATAAAAGTGAATTAGAATGCTATATACAGCAGTCACCCTGGTGAGAGCTATCTGTGGAAAAACAAATGATTGGACAGGTAAAATCCAACCTGTTTTTTTTTTTTTTTTGCATGTTGCTTTTTATGGATTGCAAAGTCAGCAAACATCAGAGCAGTGTTTCCCAACCAGGTGTTGCAGGTGTTGTTGGGGGCCGCCGGGCGCTGGAACTCTATACTGTACCCCAGTGGTCTCCAACCTGCAGACGTCCAGATGTAGCTCTGGCCGGCTTTGCTCCGGCCGGTGATAGGCTGACGGCTGTCCGGCGTTCCAGTCCCCAGCGTGTGGCTGACGTAGGTGAGTTTAAAGTTTATTTTCTGTATCTTTTGCCGCCCGGGCATAGGGATACAGCATACAGCAGTGGTCTCCAACCTGCGGACCTCCAGCTGTTGAAAAACTACAACTCCCAGCATGTCCGGATAGCTGTTGGCTGTCCGGGCATGCTGGGAGTTGTAGTTTTGCAACAACTGGAGGTCCGCAGGTTGGAGACCACTGGCGTACAGTGAGTTCCAGCGCCAGCGGCCCCCAACAAAGAGGAGGAGGGCGGTGGGGGGGGTCGATTTATATACCGTGGATCCGCCATAAGTAAAAAAAAAAAAAAAAATACCGTGATACACATATTTGGTCATACATCCCAGCCCTACGTGGAGGCACCCTGGTTGGGAGACACTGCATCAGAGTGTCATGTGGCCAATCTAGTAGGAGACGCACCAGGCCACTTTTCCAGGGACTATAGGGATTGCATGTTCTTCTTCCTTAGTCATTGGAAGTAACATCTGGCAAGTAGATGCAGAGCACACACCATTCATGGTATCAAAGCTGCAGCCAGGAATCCTTGTCAGTCAGATGGACAGCAGACTGGTGAACATGGTAAAATATACTGTACTAGTAGCTAGGTCTGTAAGCAGAAAATGCTTTTTCAGAAAGCAAGAACAAAATATACTGTAAATGTCGGTGACATAACAAGTGTTTTTTTTTAAATCTATAACAGTTCCCATTTAAAGGGGGTTATCCAGTATCCGAAAAACAAAACTGCTTTCTTCCAAGAACAGTGCCTCACCTGACTTGGTTGTCTGTGGTATTATAAATCACCATTTAATTCTGTGGAACAGAGCTGCAGTGCCACACACAGACTGATGACAAGCGTGGTGCTGTTTCTGGATGTGGGGGAACTATACTGGACCTAATGTGGGGGAACTATACTGGACCTAATGTGGGGGAACTATACTGCACCTAATGTGGGGGAGACTATACTGCACCTAATGTGGGGGGACTATACTGGACCTAATGTGGGGGAACTATACTGGACCTAATGTGGGGGAACTATACTGGACCTAATATGGGGGGACTATACTGGACCTAATGTGGGGGGACTATACTGGACCTAATGTGGGGGGACTATACTGGACCTAATGTGGGGGGACTATACTGGACCTAATGTGGGGGGACTATACTGGACCTAATGTGGGGGGACTATACTGGACCTAATGTGGGGGGACTATACTGCACCTAATGTGGGGGGACTATACTGGGCCTAATGTGGGGGGGAACTATACTGGACCTAATATGGGGGAACTTCAACCTAATGTGGGGGAAAATAAGATATATGCAATATAAGATATATGCAGTGTGCAAAGGAATTTGTTCATAGTTTTTTTTTTAACTCGCTCTCTCTTTCATTCTTTCATTTATTTATTTATGTATTTTCACTTTATATATTTTGATTATTTTAATTTTATATTTATTTAACATTTTTTTTTAAAGTTTGTGCTTTTTATGGAAGGTTAGTTTGGTGTTTTTTGGAAAATGCGCTGAAAACAAGCACATTACATTCTAAAGGCATAGCTCCATGCTCCCAAGAGAAAAAGAGCAGTCACGTACTCCTGTCTTCCAGAAGACCAGTTGCCCACCACTTATGTGTGTTATAACACCTTTATGCTGTGGATGACAAGTGTGGAAATTTTGCTCACAATTGGGGCTAAAGCAATGTGCTGTAAATGAAGTTTGTGGGTTTTCTGAAGTTGAGGCACTGGATTGCATATCGCTCAGGCCATTATAATAGACATGGATTATAAAATTGTGCTTCGTGTTACCAACTGGTTTTACATTTTCATGCGCTGCGTACAGTTATAGTTGGTGAGTTCCCAGCTCTTACACTTGTCCTCAGAGAATTGCTGCAGCCAGAACAGTTCCGAAACTTGGCCTGCTTTAGCGATCAGTAATAACCTGGCATGTCTACACTCATAATGTTATGTAACTACCCTATTATGTACGGGTGGGGGCTTGTTTCACAAATTCTCGATTATTTTTTTTTTGCAACCCATATATAACAAGAAAAGCATTGTACTTGCTGCTGCTTTCTCAGTGCGCTTCTGTCTGCAGTTATGGAGTTAGCATAATCCCCAGTTGCAGTCATTTAGACGGATCTAGCTCTTCATTAATCGCTTTACCATTGTATATATTAATTGCACATAACCTATTTAATACATTTAAAATTGTTTCTGTTTTAATTCTGTCCTCAATTTCAAATTCCTTTTAATCATAAGGTCTACTGGGACTTATGCAGCAAGTCTGTCTACAATAGAAAAGTGAATCGCATTTGCTCAGAAATGGCCTTGTATATAGGAAGCAACATATCACAGCTTTTTTTTTATGCAAGTGTAAGAACTTGACAGATTTATTCCTACCCCCCAAAAAATTTCCTTAGGATGTGTGTGGTATTGCAGCTCAGTTCCATTGAACTAAATGCAGCCAAGTTGTACTACCACACACAACCTGAGGACAGTTGTGGTGCTGTTTTTGGAGGAAATTTGCTTTGTTTTTCTATTTCTGTATCTGTCACCTGCTATCACGTAAACGAAGGCCATGGCCAGATAGGACCTAGCAGCAGGGTCACTATTATAGCTTTCATTTATTCATCATGTGCTCTTAGGATGTAAAAGGATTTTTTTCAAATTAGTCTCAAATGCTCACATGATGTTCCCCAGGACACATGCATGTGTACTCTGACCTATGATTGGAAACTTGTTAGCTGTCCTTGCATTTCCCCATCTCTGCAAAATCTTGCATGTATGCTGATCTATCAGGGGTGGCTCATGCATATTAATCCTTTGCACACATTTATAAAGCCACTGAGAGAGCAGTTGGTTACTGCGCATGTGCCGCTTCCTGACAGAATGAGGAACTGAAATGAAAGCTTAGAAGCTGTCCATCACAGGTCCGGGCTCCGCCCACCAGCTCTTGGAGTACAGCAAATTAGAGGAAGAGAAGAAATTTGCTAATACCATATAAAAGTTGGAGGATGGAGAAAAACAGACCTGATCGCACATCTACCGCTTCAGAAGACCCTGTGCTTCTTAGCAAAATTGTAAAACAGGTGATTAGTATAATAAAGTACAAGCCTGCTAGCCACGTTATGGCTACCTGTGTGCAGCTTGTCCCTAACATCCTTAACATAAAGTGGTGCTGCACTGGGCAGTGACCACCACCCCTGCGACACCTGTGGCCATAGTGGGAATGGTCCAGTGTCGGAGCAGCCTCAAAACTGTCTTTACCTAGCATCAGGCTCTGGGTTGCCCCACCCTACACAGCGCTTGTGTACAAGTTATATAATGGCCAAAAATAGTACACCCACAGGGCAGCTTATCCTAATAAGTCACCTGAAATGACAGATACATTTTAAATTACACCAGGCAGTCTGAATATTCACCAAATTTAAGTCTTTTTTTTTTTTTGCCCGCTGTTGGTTGGCTTACATTACACCAATATTTAACACATTTCTTAAGCTCCTTCTCCTCGATAAGTAGCATCCTATTACCAATAAACATGCCACCTTGTTGAGCAAGGTATAAGATTTGTCTGAACCACGTAATAAATCTGTTTCAAGGAGTGTGTCACTTTTTGGGTGGAAATTGAGCCAGAATTGCTGTACATGTAAATCAGTCAATCTGCCCTATATTGTTGGTTTTCTTGGAGTGCTCCTTTTTAAAGCCATGTTCAATTTAGAGGATGTAAGGACATATTGCTTCCTTTTCTAAGAGCACGTGACAGAAGGGACCTACACTGATCACAAGAAGCTGTGTCATCTTCAGGATATTCTCTGCACAGTGCCTCTCCCGAACAAACCCTGTGCAGAGAGTTGCAGTTCCTACCCATAACCTTGGCCGTCCACTGCAACGTACAGTAAAAATAATCAATAGGTGACATGGTCCCTGCTGCTCCTCTTTGATGCTTTGATCATTAGCTCCCACAAAGTGGCGGCATATCCTAGCGATATGTCATCTTTTGCCCTTGCTGGAATATCCCTTTAATCCAGTGATTTATTCAGCAAAATGCCAGACAAATAGAGCAGACCAAGACCACCAGTTCATTTAGCAGGAGATTTATGAGATTGTTTGACTACATTCTAAGTATATGAGCCTGGATAATTGCAGAAGGTGTGGTTTGTCTAATGAAACTGCAATGTGTTCAGAAGCCAGAGCCATCGCAAACCCCTTTATCATTGTGGAACGGTAATAAGATCATCTGGGTGTATTGTATGAAAGGAGAGTCTTCTTAATGAGGCCGACAAGGCTTTTCCACTAAAAGAATTCATTTCCTTCCAACAGCCGCTCTAGTTAAGGGAACAGATAAATTACCATATGGAAAAATGGCAGGGTGCGGAGCGGTGATAACTGACTTTACACAGCACCAAACACCTCTTGACCTTTATAAAGGTCTTTATAAAATGTCTCCTCTTTGTCTACTCATTGAGCTGCATTTAAATGAGGCAGTTTTTTATTTTTTTTTGCAGCCTGGCTGCCGTTCCTCCTTGGATGCCCACCAGCTTGGGCAGAAGGGACGATGCATTAGCCAGAGAGGAGTGAAGCTCACTCTCCCGTCAGCGACATCCCGAGACTTGGAAACTCAATAACAATTGCCGCCTTTCTAATAAATGAACATTTTATCTGCTTTCTGCTCCTTTCTGTTTTATTTAGACGTTCATCTAACCCCCTGATGAGTGAAACTAATAAGGGTAGCTTCAAAACACTCCAATCTCTTCCCTCCTCCTCTCCCCCCTTTGTAGAATTAGCATATTTATGGACATTATAATTTTCCCTCTTTAGCTGATCTGATAGCAATGGGTTGCACTTTAATTTGTTTCAATAAAAAGCCTGACAGGCTCAGAGCTGTTTCAGGCAGTTTGAAGGCAGTGATTCACACATTTGCATAACATGAATGTGCTGTTAATGGTCCTGCATTGGAGGAATTATTTCTCTTTCTCGCTTTTTTTTTTTTTTTTTTTTTTTCTCTGCCTCCTTTTCATTAGTGTTTTATTCAGACCTGTCTTGCAGTGAAAGGTGTGTGCCGTCCTCCTTTCTGTAATTATCTCTTGATGATGTTGTGCGGAAACGCCAGCTGGAACCGGCTCCCCTTAATTCCCGTCAAAGTATAAAAATGAGATCCTTGCCTGTGAATACAGAATTAACCTATGGATGGCCAGTAATAAGGGCTGTAGACATGATTACCGTTGTTCTGTCCAATTTGCCTCATACTTTGTGTCCCTGTTATTAGTCTATTCTAGAGGTGACTGATTAATCCTTGCCGATACACGTGTATTATATTGAAGTGGAGCTGCAAGGTTCGTAATGATGTCCAGAACAGGAAAAATACATTCCCAATCAGTGTTGTCTTCATAACTTGGAAGGAGCCAGTTTTGGAAAATTGATTTTGTTTTGCAAGAGCTTGGGAGGGTATTTTTGTGAAGTATGCCATATCAAAAAAGGTTCTTCTAGTTAAGACATTATGGACATAGTTTTCTGAGGATGACTGGTTAATTAAAAGTAGGAACAAATATTAGACTTCCTTTAAAGCTTTACTGTAAAGCGGTGCATTAAACTGCTGTGCGAGTCAAGGTGAGATCCTCTCTTGACATATTTGAACAAACTACAAAAGTTGACAGTTCTTTTGGCCTTTATGGTATTACCTGTGGAGTAAACATTACTGTAGTTAGTTTACTGACTTAATTATGTGCAAATAAGGAACTTCTGTATGATAAATCACTTGTACTGTCTGTAGCTAAAGAGCTAGTCTCCTACACAGTCACATCAACATACCCTTTGTATTTATCCCCTGCTTGTGTGACACTTAATCTAAACACATGGTTATCACCCTGCTCCCCCTCCCTGTACACACATCGCATATCTTTTACATCCACTGCTCCCAGGCTCTCTCCTCTCTCTAATTCAGGAGGGATCATGTTTCACATGCTGGTCAGCAGCTATTTTGTACGCCAGAACAGTAAAGTGGTTTCCTAGTAGCAGATAGTAAAAATAACTATGGAATTATTTAGTTATTAATCAGGCACACAAGTACTTTTTAGGGCTACAACTAATAGTTGGCCAGTTATTTCTTTGATTAATTGGATTAAGAAAGGAAACTGGTTAAGGGCACCAGAGAACAGAGAACAGGAGGATGGGAGGAAGTGGGGACCACATTGTAAAGTTTTATCAGGATAAAAAGAGGGGATAGCGTCTGAATGGTCAACAGGGGGAAAGGGTTAACAGAATGAAGAGAGCGGGGATAGCACCCGAAGGGTTAACTGCGGGGGACTTTTGGAAAGAGATGGGGCAGCACCTAAAGGGTTTTAAGGGGCGGGGGGGGGGGGGGGAGGGAGAGCGGACAGCACAGAAAGGGTTAACCTGTGAGATGGAGCCTCGCTGCAGGGGAGAGAGAGCAGATTACAGACCTTAGATATGGCCGTCGTCCCTGCACCAGGAAGATCTGTCACTGCAGGGACAATGAAGAACTGAGCTTCTGACAGGTGCTGGGACCTGAATGCTTTTTGTGAATAGCTGCTCCAAGGATAAGGAGGTATCTCTTATTGTCGCCTATTGTTAGGTGTCGCTGTATTACAGGCCGCGGTCTCTGTGCTGGAGAATAATAGGTTTACTAGTGCTTTGATAGTCTACACCACCTAATGTCTGAGGCCACACCCCCCCCCCCCTAACAACCAAAGAATCGATAATTGAAATAGTTGAGTGATTTCCATTATCCATTTTAATCGATAATATTGATTGTTGCAGCCCTATTACTTTTCATTTATATATACCATATTTATCAGGGTATACCACGCACCGGCCTATAACGCGCACCCTCATTTTACCAAGAATATTTGGGTAAAAAAAGTTTTTTACCCAAATATCCTTGGTAAAATGAGGGTGCGTGTGTGTGCATGTGTATACCCCGATACACTGTTTCTGACCCCACAGAAGCCCCCAGGAAAGGCAGGGGGAGAGAGGCAGTAGCTGCCAGCTTCTCTCCCCCTGCCTTTCCTGGGGTCTAGAGCCTCCTGCCGCTTCTCTCCCCCTGGCTATCGGTGCCGCTGCCCCATTAAGCACCCCCATCCCCGGTTTTATAATTACCAGTTCCCGGGGTCGAGTCCGCGCTGCTTCTGGCTCCGCCGTCTCCTGTGTCGTTGCTATGCGCTGCAAGGCGCAATGATGAGTGACTTCTTCAACGCAACGTCACTAGTCATTGTGCAGCGCATAGCAACGATGCAAGAGATGCCGGAGCCAGAAGCAGCGCGGACCCGACCCCGGGAACAGGTAATTATAAAACCGGGGATGGGGGAGGCAATGGAGCAGTGGCGGCGGCGGTCTCTGGACCCCAGGATAGGAAGGGGCAGAGAATCAGGCAGCGACGGCAGGTCTCTGGACCTGCAAAAGCCGCTGCAGTTCATTGATTTAAAGCGCCCGCTTTAAATCATTGAACTGCAGCGGCTTATCGGCGTATAAAACGCAGATAGACTTTAGGCTAAAAAATTTAGCCTAAAAAATGCGTGTTATTTGTCTATGCACATGATGGAATAAACAACCACTTTTTGCATACTTATGGAGTGCTGCAACATCTTTATTTATCTGGGATAAGGAACCAGTGGACCCAGGTTCCAGGAATGCGGGCACCCCATCTCTTTTTTTTTTTTTTTTCTACTTTGGACTATTGAAGTGCTGTCTCTATCTATTTGAGATATATATATATATATATATATATATATATATATATATATATATATATATAATATATAGTAATTAATTTTTTTTTTTTTTTTATTATATAACTTGGAAAGTCCCTTTAGAGGTTTAGGTAACCTTATAAAAAATTATTGACTCCTGAGGGGGGAAAAAAATAAAAAAAAATAAAAAAAAAATATATATATATATATATATATATATATATATATAAATAATATATCAATAACATGAATTTTGGGTCACTGGAGTGCGATTAGTGGCGGTAGGTGAGTCCCCTTTATTTCCTATTCTGGTAGAGCTGGGCGATATACTGGTTCATACTGCATACAGTTTTTTTTATTCTGTACGATATGAATTTTTCCTGTACCGCAATACCGGTCGATTACCCCCCCCTCTCGAATGAATGATCTATCAGCCGCAGCGGCTGTCCCCACATCGGGGAACTAATCATATGTGACCCACGTGCGCTGCTCCCCCTGTCTTCCTGTGAGCTGTCGGCGCTTTAAATGAATGACGTGCCACGGCGCTGGAAATGATATTCCTGTGCCAGAGCTGCAAAAATAAACAAAATAAACTTTGACTCATCTTCCTACCTTCCCCCGTTGCTCAGGTATCGGCCTCACTGTTCTCCGCTGCAATCTTCACGCTGTTTCCTGGGGACAGGAACGTCAGAGCCGTCAGCATATCACCTGCCGCAGCGATGCCCTGCCTTGGCCAGCGATAGGCTGAGCGCACTGTCATGTAAGGGGCTGGCTGGCTCCTATCACCGGCCGAGGCGGGACATCGCTGTGGCCTGTGATACGCTGATGGCTCTGACAGGTTCCCGTCCCCAGGAAGCAGCATGAAGATTGCAGCGGAGAACAGTGAGGCCGATACCGGAGCAATGGGGGAATGTAGGAAGGGGAGTCAAAGTTTACTTTGTTTATATTTGCAGCCTGGGCACATGAATATATAAAATTAATCAGTACAGATGTCCTTTATTAATCATTTCCTGCGCCGTGGCACGTAACTCTTTCATTTAAAGCACTGGTGGCTCACAGGACGACGGGGGGAGCAGTGCCCACGGGTCACATATGATTAGTTCCCCGATGTGGGGGAGAGCGCTGCGGCTGATAATTCATTGGGGGGGGGGGGGGGGGGGGGTTAGAGAAGCAGAGCAGCGCTTGCGGGTCACATATGATTAGTTCCCCAGCATGG
The DNA here is from genome assembly GCF_029499605.1 of Hyla sarda. Taxonomy (NCBI): domain Eukaryota; kingdom Metazoa; phylum Chordata; class Amphibia; order Anura; family Hylidae; genus Hyla; species Hyla sarda. The sequence continues at coordinate 372,448,485 of NC_079192.1, read as the reverse complement.
GGGGGAGATACTGATAAATACCGTGGAACCGACTTAACTTACAAAAATACTGTAATATGCATAGTTATGCACCCGGGCATAAGTTAATATTTTTCTATATAAGACATCTTCTTTAAAGAAGTACCATGGGGAAAACTTATCCCCTATACAGAGCAAAGGGGAAAAGTGTTAGCTCGTGGGGGGTCCGACCGCTTGGACCCCCCCACAAACTCCTGTATGGGGAGCCAGATCTTCCTGAGAATAGCGCGTCATGTTCCCCGCCCAAAGCGCCCCCTCCATATATCTCTATGGGAGTGCCTTAAATAGCTGAACTGCTCTTGCATAGACATATATGAAGGGGGGGCGGCCCACTCGTGATGTGCCGCTCCCGGGGGGAGAGAGGGCCCCCGTACAGGAGATTGCGGGTGGGGGTTTTCCCAGCGGTCAGCCCCCCTGCAATCTAAAACCTATCCCCTATATTTTGGATAGGGCATATGTTTTCCCCCATGATCCTTTAAGAGCAGTTGTAGGTTTGTCCATGCCACCATCTTCGGGCAATATTAGGCTGGGTTCATACCACATTTTGTTAAATACGGTTCCCGTATACGACTGGGGGGGGGGGGGGCTTAATCGCGGTTCACGCACTCAGCCTTATTCGGTAACCGTATTTAATGCATGTCTATGAGCCGACCGGAGTGAACCGCAGCTTCCGGTCGGCTTCGTTTTCGGCCGTATGCGGTTTCCCAACTGTAGGCAAAAACGCGGTCGACCACGTTTTTGCCTGCGGTCGGGAAACCGCATACGGACGAAAACGAAGCCGACCGTAGGCTGCAGTTCACTCCGGTCGGCTCATAGACATGCATTAAATATGGTTCCCGAATACGGCTGAGTGCGGGCGCCGTGATTAAGCCCCGCCCCCTCCTCCCAGCCGTATACGGGAACCGTATTTAACGAAACGTGGTGTGAACCCAGCCTTACAAAGTCTATCCTTACAGTGCATGTCCAGACAAAAATGTTTTTGTGACTGAATACTGTACAATACAATGGATGGGACTTTGGTAATTCTGCAGGTTCTGAAACAATAAATTTGCCCCCTTCCCCTCCAATTATTGTATCAATCCCAATCCCTTCCAATCATATAGCCAGCCACAACTTGCCTATCCTAATTTGCTAGTCAGACTGCCCCTGCTTGCAGTAGCTGGTAAAACTAGTAAGGTCTGATTGTCAACACTTGGAACATTCCTCGTGATCTGGGACTTTCTTGCAGACTCTGGATCACTTATCAGGCATTATTGCGTGTGTGAACGCGGCCTTCAGTTATCTAATACAATTTAAGGCTTGTTAGTTTTATATAGTTTACCTGCTTTTGTACTGATGAACATGTTTAAATATTGGGCTGATCCATGCATAACTGTGCAGAGACATTTCTAAGATTCTTTGCAGAGTTTGTAGCTGCCTGGAAATCGTGCAGCTGCAGGAGAGCAGAGACAGACTGAGTCTCTTGAAAGAAGGTAGAGACAGCACATAGTATAAACAGCACACAGTTTATTGAATAGCACGCCACTTACTGCTCCTGTCTGTCTCACAAAACTACACATCCCCTTAAAGGAAAACTGTCAGATATTTTCTCCTGCACTATCCACAGGTACTGGTGGATAGTGCGGGAGATGCTGATTAAAACGAGCCCTACCTTGCCTGGATACGCCCGGCCGCAATTGTAGTTTTATTCTATGTATATATCTTGCTGTAACTGGCACGGGCAGGGCTTCTGCAGGTTAACTGGCACTGACGTCAGCGCCGCTTATGAATATTCATCCCCCCTCCCTCCAGTTTTCCCTCTCTTCGCCGCTCCTAACTGGAGGGAGGGGGGATAAATATTCATAAGCGGCGATGACGTCAGTGCCAGTTAGCTGCAGAAGCCCCGCCTGTGCCAGTTACAGCAAGATATACACATAGAATAAAACTACAATTGCGGGCGAATGGCCGGGCGGATCCGGGCAAGGTAGGGCAGTTCTGACAGTTTTCCTTTAATAAAAATTAGCAAATTAAAAGGGCAATTTGTTTCCTTGTTTTTTTTTTTTTTTTTTTTTTTTATATATATATTTTACTAACAACATAATATGAATAATATTAAAATAAAGTCAAATGTGTCACACAAAAAATGCAGGAAAAAAAATATTGCTTTCAAACACGCATATGCTACAAAACAAACGAGCAAAAAATAAAACTAGAAACCTGTTGTCTCCTGAATATTTTTTCCCTTGCTTGCAGCCCAGACTACAACCCCCAGCTCTGTGTAATCGCTGCCAGCCAATTGCTTTTACTAGCGGTGTGCATGCTGTGTTGCTGTAAACACAGTGAGCAGCACACACTGTACATGTCTTTACTTTCAAACTATCCTTCCCCCAGTAATAAATCATGCTATGCTCTTAATGGCAGCAGTCAGTGATTAGATCTACAGCAGGCATAGAGCAGCATTATGTGCTGAGGAGACACTGGGCTGTTTCGCTCCCAGCAAGATCCTCACACAGGGAGGAGAGGTGTGGCTGTGAAGCCAGATAAGACAAATCATGTGGTGGTGTCTTCCAGGTGGGTGGGGGCTAGACAAGGTGGATCTGATAATGATGTCTTTCTCTCAGTCACTGCATGTAATTGACAGCTGAAAAAGGGAAACTACTCTATATAGCTAAGGAATGATATTTAGACAAATAAATAGGTTGGTAGAAGGAAAGGAGGGGCTATGGCTTTAGTTCCCAGAGTACCCCTTTAACTTGTTAATAAGGTATCAACATTTTAGAAGCCCAAAATGTAGGCATGTCCCTTTAAATGAGGGCTTAAAATGTTAGCGCCTCTTTTTCTAAATGATCACAGGGTTTCTTAGGAAATGAAAGATTGCAGTGTGGAGGTAATTGTAGCATATTGTGTCTCTGGAATACAAAGTGTTTGTATTTTAAACCAAATTAGCCTGGATAATGTAAACCATGGCTTTTAGGCCCCAGGAGTGTTTAACCTTGTGAATCTAATTTTCCTAGGACAAGAGAATGAGCTCAATGAGCTTTCATATGAATTTCATTCCCCCGTGCTCAAGGCATTGATGTGATGGAGCAGTTGTTAAATTGCAGGT